>NC_066621.1:30404548-30506657 GCF_025201925.1 Gopherus flavomarginatus
CCCCTCCCACCAGTTAACCCTCGACCATGGGGAAACCCTCCTAGTAACAGTCTCTCTCTTACACGTATCAAGTTTGCGGACAACACCAAGCTGGGAGGGGTTGTAAGTGCTTTGGAGGATTGGTTTAAAATTCAAAATCATCTGGACAAACGGGAGAAATGATCTGAAGTAAATAGGATCAAATTCAGTAGAGACAAGTGCAAAGTACTCCACGTTGGAAGGAACAATCGGAGGCCAGAGAAGAGCAGAAACAAAGAAGTCACTTTGGGGGATTCTCCCTGTCATTGTCCCCAAGGCAGCTGTCTCAGGTTTACAAAGGTGTTTCATGTTCCAGCCTTTATACAGTCTCTCCTGGGAGTGCCCCTTTCATGGACTGGGCCTAGTTTTAGTTTTGGTAGTTAACAATCTTGGTTTATTGTTCATCTAACCAGTATGTGTGGATTGAAGTGTGTTGGAAAATCTGTTTGGGATAACAAGCTGGTGCATGTCATTTTCCGCTGATGAAATGACAGACTTCATATGAGCTTGGGTCGTTCAGTAGCGTGCTGGACAGTGCAAGATGCACATTTCTGGGGGAAAGTTGGGCACTTGAGAATTTGCTGGTTTTCTCCTGAGGTGTAATTCATGAGTGGCTGTCTAGCAGCACTCAATACTGTGTAGCTGGGAGTGAATTACATGCTGGAGACTGTGTGTTAATTGGCCAAGAGGGGCTGTTCTCGTGGGAAAACAGTGGAAAAGGCACTCCATGCTGGAGGACTGAGGGGACAGCTATTTAACAGTCCAGATTGTACTCTGGGTAACATCACAGACACTCATTATGACAGAGCCTCTTACAACACAGAGAAAGTAAATCCATGTCCCAGAAATCGAAGACTCCAGACAGAGGGCAAGTGTCCCTGGCACTGCTTCTTGCTGACAGAGATGTTCAGAGACGGTGCGAGAATCGTGGGGAAGCTGGGAACAGGAAGCATGGGCTGGCGGGGTTCGGTGGAGAAAGGGAACAGGAAGGGCAGGGATATTACTGAATCCAGGATCTCAGCAGTACTAGATGACAGGATAGCACATAGTGCAGCCCATTGGAAAACACAATCCTAACTATACATACAAAATGATGGGGTCTAAATTAGTTGTTTCCACTCAAGAGATGGATCTTGGAGTCACTGTGGATAGTTCTCTGAAAACATCCACTCAATGTGCAGCAGCAGTGAAAAAAAGTGAACAATGTAGGAAATAATTAAGAAAGTGATAGATATGACAGAATATCTCATAGATCATATTTGTAAAAACAGCAAATAAATCCATGATACACCCACATCTTGAATACTGCATGCACATGTCACCCCATCTCAAAAATAGATATATTGGAATTGGAAAAGGTTAAGAAAAGGGCAACAAAAATGATTAGGGGTATGGGACAGTTATGCCAGACCTAACCCCCAGTTTCACTTGAGCAAACAGGAGATATTTGACACTGTGAAATACTGCTCCTGTGCTCTGTTCCCAAAGTGTTCTGCAGCAGAGGAGGGTCTCTGGTATTATGTGTGTCACTGGCCTATTGGGGTGATGCTGAAACAGGACAGGGTACAGATGGCATTGTGGGGGTGGCGTGAACCTTCATTCTTCATTTCCCCTTCCAAGAACAGAAGGGACAGGAACCCTTACCCAGCGAGGTCACAGTCTCATAGTTCTCCTGCATGACATCCCAGTAGAGGGCTCTCTGAGTGGGGTCCAGCAGAGCCCACTCTTCCCTGGTGAAATACATAGCCATCTCCTTGAAGGTCACCAGCCCCTGAAAGAGTAAGAGTCCAACACTAAGGACTTGCTGCCCCACTCACAGCCCCACTATTTGTGGCAGAGAAGAGTGAATCAAATGGAAGCTCTGGGTGGATCATAGTCAGGAGAGTCCCACCTCGACCTGGCTCAGAGTATCCAGCAAATGCCAGGGTGAGGGGATGAAGAGAGAGCCCCTTATCTCTCCCAGCATATCCATCACCCCCCTTCTAGCCACTGACTGATACAGGAGATGGAGCCCCTAGCAGGATCCAGGGAGAGCTCGCTGGTAGGATGACCAACACCCTCCTCATTGTGAGGAGCGGGATATGAAGGGAGAGGCAGCTCCAATAAGCCTGACTCATGGGTGTCCCCTTTATATCTCACAGCAGCTGATGGTTAATGAGGTCAGGCTCCAGCACTAGGAGTCTGGTCAGTTTGACTAGCTCCATGTAGGTGGGTTATTTTCTCTCTTCACAAATTAGGGTATTTCCACCTCCAAACCTCCTGGGTCTGTTCCTAGAATCTAGGCCACTTAGTAAATAACTCCCAGCAGGTCTGCCACACCCTGGCCTCCTCCTTTCCCCACGCTGTGAATTTCCTGCCCCGCTCCAACCTCCAAACCAGACTCTGCAAACCTTCCCACCTCTGGTGTATTTGCTCTCCCTTTCCTCCAGCAGGAACCCACCAGAAATCCCCCGATAATCTCTACCTGGACTGACTCCACTGCAGCCATTTCTCTTCCCTGTCCCACGCCAGTCTGGGATGAGCTGCAGCAAAACATTCTGCAACCTGTCTGGGGGAGAAGGGCAGTTGTGGGCGTTTCAGAACCGGTTTTAGTTAATTTCACATCACAATTCCCCCAGGCCCTTTCCCTGCAGACAGACACCCTAGATTCTGTCATGCTGGGAAATGCTCAATCTGTTTATTACAATTTAGACCTGGCCCCTCCTGCCAGGCTAAGTCCACAGACACATTTTTAACCTCCCTTCTCTCTCCCCTCACCCCTTCTCTGAACACAAGGCAAGAAAAGAGCAGAACCAAAGGATTCACTGTGGGGGATTCCCTCATACACTGACCCCACGGCAGCCACACCCCAGCAGGGGGAATATGGAGTCAGGAACTGGCTTTTGCTCTGTCTGATCCTTGTTTTGTTCACTGGAAAGTGGTTCTGCCCCAGGATGCAGCAATACATGTGTCTGGGTGGACTAGAGAGCTGGAAATCTCTCCCCCACATTCATTTCTCCCACTGCCCCTTTCAGTCTCTCCTTCCCCTGTCCTCTCTCCCTGCCCCTCTGGCTGGGACAGTCCCATTCCTGGGGGCTTTGCTCTCCCATGGCTGGATTTCCTCCTGGCAACCGCTAATGGGAGGAGATATGAGGTGGTGTTGTTTGTGCAGAGTCACTTTCTTGCCAGACCCTAGGACATTCCCTGAGGTCTTTCAGTTACCTGGAGACTCTGGCTCAGAATTTAGTAGTAACAGGGCCCAGGACTGCCCTAGGGGGCTAGGACCAGCTGCAGAAAGTCATCCCCTGGGCCGGGCAGAGAAGAAGCTTTAATTAAGGTCACTTCCCAGCACAGAGCCCCACTGAGGGAGCAGCAGCTGCCTAGCCTGGTCTCCCAGATCACAATGGAGGCTGCAGCATCTGACCCAGGAAGCTGAACCCCAATATCATGAGCAGAGAGGGACAGAGTGTTTCAGCAGCTTCCCTCCTTTAGCTCTCTGGGGAGAGCAGCTAATGGGAGCCCCTCCTCACAGGGAGAATGGCTGATCTCATTTGACCCACTGTCCATCTGGAATCACTACTTGTCTTTCCATACAGTGACTCTCGATTAACAACGGTCTCAATGACACCGGATTTCAGAAAGAATGAGTTCAGAACACTGTGGAAAAGACCATCGTGTGGCAGTGCTGACTCCCTTCCCACCTCCCTCACCCCCGCAGATCTAGGACAAGGACTGGGGGCAAAAAATTTCCAAATGGAACCGAAAGATCCTGCAGTTTTCAAAGGAGGAGAAAAGTAAATTCTGTGATTTCACACTAACAGTGTTTGCTAAGTGGACAGAAAGTTATCACAGTGACAGGGCACGTGACTGGGGAATGGACTTGGTGACCTGGTGACTAGGAGCCAGGACTCTGTTACAAGTTGACCAGAGAGAAGGATCATGGTTAGCAGCAGCCCCCAGACACCCCCTAGTACCCAGAGCCCAGACCCCCCAGCCAGGGGCCCCAGACACCCCCCAGCCAGGATCCCATCAGATATTCCCTGGGACGCAGCCCCCAGAGTCCCTGGCCAGGGACCCCAGATACTCCTCAAAGCCCCACCGGCCAGAGAACCCCCACCACACCATGATTGCCAGGTTGGGAATCCCAAAGGGTTCCCCCCACCAAGAGCCTCCAGCAGCCAGGGACCCCCTCAAGGGACCCCCCCCCCACTGGGAACTCAGTCCCTCACTGCCTGCCTAGGAACTTCCCCACCCTCCAGAACGATGTACCCTGACATTTGCCTGGGACCCCCTCCTCTGCCCAGTGTGACTCCCTGATGCTTTACAGTGCGACCCATCACTCTGCTTCCCTGGCATGCCCTCACCTAGTGCCAGGGATCCCCTCCCCCAGCTCTGTGCACTGGGCATGGCAACAAAACCAGGAACCAGCGGGGGAAGCACAGACAGAGCCCCTGGCACAGAACCAGGCTCCCTCTAACCCTCTGTCCCGCCTCCCCAAGAGACACCCACCCCCACTGTTCTGCAGCCACCAGGCCCCCAGCGATACCCACCTCCAGGACCCATAGCCTCAGGGATGGGCACATCAGAACCACCACCCCCGAAAACCCCAAACCTCCACAACCCACCAACCTGACTAGGGTACCCCCTGCCCAGCCACCCAGAGGCCTCCCCCTACCACAATGCCCCTTCAGCTGCAATCTCCCCACACAGACACCTTCCCTGCCCCTGCAAGTGTTACCTCACAGAGTGTGAGAAGTGGCTAGAAAGTTAACACCACCTCCTGCTGGCCAGTCACACAGGCAGAGGGAGCCTGGAGAGTGCTTCTTTAACAGGAGAATGGAAGACCTGGAGGGCAAGAAAGATCCACGGGCTGTCACTAGCAAATAATGGCCACCATGGATCCACCCCAGACGCGGCTGCATCTTAGCACATTGGGAAACAACCCATCATATTCAATTAGAAATAAAACAACTAGAGAGAAGTGGGGCAAATGTTTGGGGTATTTTATATCAATCTTTGAGACACGCAGAGAGAACCCTGTCACAAAGGACATTTGATAACATGAGAGAAAACCACCAAGATCGGAGGGGATTTGATGTTGCTATTAAATAACTAGTGGAAAAGGGGGACTGTTGGACTGGATTTTATATGACTGTCCAACACATAAACAGAATGTGATGGTCCCCCCCGGCCACGGGGCAACCACTCACGTGAGCAGCTCAGAGCCCTTTGCGGAGCTGATTTAAGGGCGAGGGGGAGCTGTAAGGCTCCCTGGACAATGGAAGGGGGTAGCAGGGGAATTGGGAAATGGGGTCTGGGCAGTCTCCATGGGGGATGTGCTCCTCCCTTCCCTTCCCTGCCCTGGCAGAGAACGGGAACCTCATCCCATCCCACTCCAGTGGGAGCCATGTTCTGGGGAATGACCCAGGGCAACAATTTCCCACCCAAACAAGGACAAATCGCTGCAGATAAAATGGGTGGGAAAACCCACCCCCCATCGGAGAGATATTAAATTGACATTTGAGAAGTATGGAGAGAAAAGGGAAAATCAGAGGCAATTAGAGAGTTGATCATTGGGTAGGGGGGAGGAGAATCTCCCCAGTGACCTCCCCCCCCCTGCAACTCCGGCTTCTCCTCCCCCCTCGACACTTCCGTCTTCACACCAAAGGGGGGAGGCTTTGCCAGCGCCTCCCCCTGAGCTCAACTTCTGCTCCTCCCCCCAGCCCGGATAATGCCCTTTAGCCGCCCACGAACCCTGCCTCCAGCTGCCTGACCCCCCCGCCCATCAATTTCCTGCTCTGCGCCCGCCCCTCCCACGCTCCCTGTTACTCCCCCGCCCTGCTCCAGCCCCGCCCCCAGCGCCCGGCGGAACGTTACGGCTGTTCCGGGCAGGGGGAAGGGCAGCGGCTTCAGCGGCTGTTACTGGGTATGCGCAGTGCCCGGGAGTAGCACATTGCTGTGGGGAGGGATTTAATACACCGCCCCCCACTGCCTGGCCCGGGGTCCGCCCCTCCCCCTCACACGACTGCCGGGCCCTGTCCCCCCCATCCCAGCGGGGCGGGCGGGCGGATCCTCCTGCAGCTCCACTGGGGCCGAGGCGCCTTCAAGGCTTCTCCCAAGCTCCCTGGGGCAGAGTCACTTTCCTGTCCCACAGCGCCTGTCATTCCCCGGGGGCTCCGGGTCACAATGTCCCACCGCCTTTCCCCCGCCTGCAGCTCTGGCTTCTCCCCTCCTGCCCCCGCCAGCCACACCAAGGGGAACCCCCGGGCCCCAGTCTCTGTCCCCACCTGGATCCCAGCGGGGCCGGGGGCAGATCCTGGCTGCAGATGAGAACAGCGGCTCCGCTCCGGCTCGGGCAGCTCCAGCGCTGCTGGAAACACGTGGAGAACCAGGAAGCAGCTATTCAGCCCGGGCTCCGCGTCACAATGTGCCAGAGCCCCGCCCCCAGGAGCTGCTCCGCCCCTGAGCTGAGCCAGAGCCCCGCCCCCAGGAGCTGCCCTGCCCCTGAGCTGAGCCAGTGCCACGCTCCCAGGAGCTGCCCTGCAATGGGCTGTGCTAGAGCCCCGCCCCCAGGAGCTGCCCTGCCCATGGGCTGTGCCAGAGCCCCGCATCCAGGAGCTGCTCCGCCCCTGCTCTGTGCTGGAGCCCCGCCCCGAGGAGCTGCCCCGCCCCCGAGTTGAGCCAGAGCCCCGCCCCCAGGAGCTGCCTGCACCTGGGATGTGTCAGAGCCCCGCCCCCTGGAATTTCCCCATGTTGGGTCTCTGAGCTTTGTTCTCCTGCCGCCTTCTTCCCAGCACCCCCTGCTCCCTTCCTGTGTCTGCAAACACCCCCCTCCCCCGGGGCCGGCTGCAGTGCTCGCTGAGGCTGACTCCAGTGGCTGAAGTTGCCTCCATCTCTGCTTCACCTGGAGGGGGAAAGACAAAGAGAGGAGATGGTCCCAGGGTGTGAAACCAGAATCAGGGGGCAAGGAAAGAAGGACTGTTTGGAAAGGTGGGTTTTTTGTGTGGGTGGGGGTGAGCCAGCGGGATTCAGAAGAAGTTGGGCAGCAGAGGCTCAGGGAAATTGAGGGTAACCTCCTGGGTGTCTCAGTGTTGGCCAGGGTTTGTACAGCACCTTGCATAATACGGGGTCTGATCTCAGTCATGGTCTGTGCAGCACCTGGGAGCCCTGATGTCTGTTTCCTGATCACAGGCTCTGGGAATGGAGAGAGGGAAACCTCAGCACCTGAAGGTTAATGCAGCCCTGTGTGCAACCCCTGCTAGGGTGATCCGACAGCAAATGTGAAAAATTGGGATGGGGGTGGGGTTAATAGGCACCTATATAAGAAAAAGACCCCAAAATCGGGACGTCTAGTCATGCTAGTCCCTGCTGTTCTCATAAGGGGTCGGCTTAGAGAGGTTTTGGCTACACTTGCAGCTGTCCAGCGCTGGGAGTTAAAGCTGTCTTCCTACAGCTGTTTAGGGAAAGCTCTGCAGTGTGGACACACTGACAGCTACCAGCACTCTGTCATGGCCACACTTGCAGTGGTGTTGGGAGTGGTGCATTATGGGAAGCTATCCCAGCATTCAAGTGGCTGCAATGTGCTTTTCAAAAGAGGAGGGTGGGGTGGAGTGTGACACGGAGCGTGGGGGAGACAGAGCGAGTGGATTTTTGGAGCTGACACTGTGTCAGATCCCTGCCTGGCAAGTTCAAGCCTCCTCCCCCACCCCTCTCTCATTCACTAAATGCAAATAGCCGCCTTTGTTTTTTTCCTCACAGACCAGATAAGCCGCTGATCCAAAACAGATCCCCCCCCCCCGTGCCCACCCGGCTGCTTCTCTCCTCAAGCAAACATCAGCTGTGGGTGTTGCAAAGGGATCCCCCTGCCTCTGCTCATTCACTGCAAACAGTAACTGTTTGGTTTTTAGATAAGCAGCTCCGGGAGCCTTGAGCTCACAACAAAACAAACAGAGGCATCACACCAAAACAAAGAGCGTTATCTCTACTTAAAAGCATTATGGGAAGGTTCCGGAGGTCAGTGACAGCGTAGTAAGATTAATCACTGTTTACACTGGCACCCCAGCGCTGCATCACCAGCTCTGTTCTCTTTATTCCTCTCGTCGAGGTGGAGCACATGCAGCACTGTAGCCAGGGAGATACAGCGCTGTATGTGCCTTGCCAATGTGGACGGGGAGTAAGTTACAGCGCTGTAAAGCCACCACCTGCACTGTAACTCTCCAGTGTAGCCAAGGCCTGAGTTGTAGTAATAATAGCAGCCAAGAATCCGGTGGCACCTTCTAGACTAACAGACGTATTGGAGCATGAGCTGTCGTGGGTGAATACCCACTTCGTCAGATGCAACAATAGTCCCATATGGGCTAGTGGTCAGGATTCCTGGTTTTCACCCAGGTGGCCTGGGTTCAACTTCTGGTGTGGGAAGAGTGCAGAGCTTTTGCCCAGAGTGGAGGCAGGAAATGAAAGCAACAGGAAGGGATCCTGCCAGCAGTGGAGTTAGACAGTGTAGGGAGGGGACCCCAGAAGTGGGGGTGCGGCAGTGGTTTGGGGGGAGATGAGGGAAGGATCCCAGCAGTGCGGGAAGTTGACAACCTGGAGAGCACAGGCCTGGAATGGGGACCTGGAAGAGTGAATGTGTCCCTCTAAACCCATCAACTGCAGACGAGGCAGGCTTGGAAGAATTGTGTATTTGTTGATAAATGTCAATTTCTGTATAAACACACAACCCAATGGCAAAATATTTCCATCAATAATCATCAAAATTGACAGATGGGCAAAGTAAGAAACATGCTGCTTGAGAACTTATCATGTTGTAGGAGCAGCAGTGATCTGTATGCTCTGTATAACCTGTATGCTCAAAAGGTCTGTTAAACTCCCCCAGCTTGTGTCCTTTCCCTCTTTGAATGCCTGTGAAGTGGCTTTCCCACTCTCCTTTGTACCTCCAGTGAATGCCCTTCACCCAGCCCATCTGGCCAGTGGTTCGCTGTGTTACATTCTATTGCACCTCAGGAAGACTGATCTTCATCGCACCGTCCATCTCTGCGCTGTGGGACACTTACCTTAAAGGATCCTGACATCTCCGCTGCCAGGCCTGTCCTGGGAGCGTGAGTATGAGTGTGACACCCTCCACCATCCCTTCTTTTGAGCTTAGCTATCAAGGTAATAAACGTGCTGCTTTCTGCCAAACTCTGGGGGGTAGGGACATTATTAGTCCTCTCTAAGCTTACTAACTGACCCAATTTTGGGTAACACAAGCAACATTGTTTGATCTGTTATTGTACCAAAGGGGGAGATGGTTGTTTATAAAGGAGGGTGAATACTAAATGCCTCTGTTGAGGACGGGATTTGAACCCATGCAGGCAGAGCATAATGGAGTAGCAGTCCATCACCTTAACCACTCGGTCACTTCATCTGAGCTGTCAGAAAACGGACAGGAGGAGAAATCTAAGACCGGCAGAGATAAGGACACTAAGGAGTTTTTAAATACTAAGCGTAAGCAGGGTCTGAATGAGCTCCCCTCTCTCACCTAGTGAGGAGCTGGGGAAAGACTTCAGGAACAGACAGTGTTTGCATAGACACACCTACTCTGCCTAGCTATGCAGCATGATGGGGCCGCTTCCCCAAAATGACCAGTTTGGGATGGTCTTGGGTTACAAATCACTTTAGGATTGAGTGGAATGAAATGTTATTCTCCTTCCTGTATGAGTGAAGGGCAGCAGAACATACCTAGTCCGTCCTGATGGAGGGGTAGGTGAGTGAGGAATAGCTTTTATTGGACTGCAGAGAAGTGATTGAGGACGTCACCCTAAAAAAGTGGTCCCCAAACATTTCACATTGTGCCCTCTTAGCCATGGCTGTGGCCCCTCGGAAGCCACGGTCAAGAACAGGGGCTGGGAGGAGTGGGGCTGTTGCTTGCTGGGGAGAGGGGTGCGGACAGGGGTATAGGGGTCGACGCCGGGCTGGGAGCCAGAGTCTCAGGCTGAGGGTGGGGTTGGGGAAGAGCTGTGGCAGAGCGGTGCTCCCTTCCTGCCCTCTATGTGGGCTGGCTCAGGTCCTGAGGTGCCCCCATGAATGTTCCTCTGTGTCCCCCTAGGAGTCGCACCCCACATTATGGGGACCACTGAACCCTACTCGCTAAGCCGGGGCTAGTGATGCCAAACCCCCGGGAAAGGGAGAACAAGTGTGGGGGCCCCAGCACCAGAACCATGCCCCTACCTTCTGTCTGTGGCTCTACCCCCTTCCACCCATGGCCCCATCCACTGTCAATTCTGTTCCACCCCTTCCCCCACCAGCCCCACCCTATCACTCCTTTAGCCCTGCCCCGCTGTGGCCCTGAGACCAGAGAAGCTCTGTGCCCCTGCTGCAGCCCCCGGGCTGTAGCAGGGAGTGGGAGCTCCTCCAGCCCTGGGGCTGACATAGGGGAGACTTTTCCAGGGGGACCTAACTTGACCAGGGCCCCTGATCATGGGCCCCACTGTCCCCTTGGCAGTGCAAGGTTTGGGGAGGCTGAGCTCCCTTGTCATAAACAGATAGCTAAGTGTTAATGTTCTTTTACCTATAAAGGGGTAACACCAGTAACGTAAAACACCTGACCAGAGGACCAATCAGGAAACAAGACTTTTTCAAATCTGGGTGGAGAGAAGTTTGTGTGTGAGTTCTTTATTCTTTGTCTTGTGTCTGTGGCGTCTCGGCTATGAGAGTGATTTTTCGATCTCCTGCCTTTCTAATCTTCTGTTTCCAAGTTGTAAGTACAAAGATAAGAAGACAATAAGTTTATATTGGTTTTTTTTTATTGACATGTGTGTAGTTGCTGGAATGTTTAAATTGTATTCTTTTTGGATAAGGCTGTTTATTCATTTTTTTCTTTTAAGCAAATAACCCTGTATTTGTCACCTTAATACAGAGAGACCATTTTTATGTCCTTTTCTTTCTTTTTATATAAAGCTTTCTTTTTAAGACCTGTTGGATTTTTTCTTTAGTGGGGACTCCAGGGAATTGAGTCTGCAGCTCACCAGGGAATTGGTGGGAGGAAGAAATCAGGGGGAAAATCTCGTTGTGTTAGATTTACTAGCCTGACTTTGCATACCCTCTGGGTAAGGGGGAAGAGAGATTAGCTATCTTGGTACTTCTATTTCCAGGACTGGAAACAGGGAGGGGGGAGTCCCTCTGTTTAGATTCACGGAGCTTGCTTCTGTATATCTCTCCAGGAACCCAGGGAGGGAACACCTGGAGGGGAGGAGGAGGAAGGGAAATGGTTTATTCCCCTTTGTTGTGAGACTCAAGGCATCTGAGTCTGGGGGTCCCCCGGGGAAGGTTTTGGGGAGACCACAGTGAGCCAGGCACTGTATAAATCCCTGGCTGGTGGCAGCTTTACCAGGTCAAAGCTGGTAACCTCCAAGCTTAGTTTTCCATGCTAACACCCATATTTTGGACGTTAAGGTCCAAATCTGGGAAAAAAAGTTACGACACCCCTCCCCCCTGAGCCTTCATTACGAGCCGCCCAGGCTACCACTGCTCAGTGTGTGGCAAGTCTCTGTTTTTTCTGCTGCTCGTTCTGGGGAGCCTGGCCGGCCTTAGGGGTTTTGCCCCCCGATAGCCGCCCAGGGCTCCAGGGGTCAAAGGGCACCGTGTGGCAGTGCAAAGGTGCTCACTGCTCTCCCCTGCCCCAATGCTCCTCTATGGATCCATAGAGGTTTGAGGGGAGTAAGGAGCAACCCTATGTGCTCCATGCGTCCTGGTCACTTTTCCCACTTGGGCTGTGCTGTGAGGGGAGCATCAGAAGCTGCTGCTCTCTGCCCTCCCGCTATGCAGCCCGGCTGAGGAAAGTGACCTGGATGCAGGGAGCTCGGATGATCTCACTTCTTGCCCCCACATCCCACAGCCCCTAGGGGTGCCCAGATGAGCAGCGTTCCAGGGAGGAGTGGGGGGCAGCAATGCCAGCTGCTCCATGCACACAGGTCAGTCTCCCCATGTGGGTGCAGGAGGGGGTGCAAGGGTTTCTGTGATACCTATTCTATCAATATCGTCACTCAATACCAGGCTCTCAAATTCACCAGTCTTAGTACTTAGATGTTTAGCGTTTGTGTTTAAGCACTTCTAAAATGTGTCCCATTTTAGCTGTCTGCTATTACATGATGTAGTTGAGGGAGACTCTTTCATTTCACTGTTTCTCATCAGAACCTACCTGTACATTACCATCTTCCATCCTCTCCACCATACTAGGCTATAGAGAATCCCTGTGAATAGTTCCTCTCCTAACGGATATCTCTGTCTGAACCCTGTGCTCCTCAGCGCCTGTCGGCTTTCCCCAGCTCTGAGGCTGTGTCTACACCACGCACCTTACCACGGTGCAGCTGTGCCACTCTAACCATGCCATTGTAAGGTGCGCTGTGTGGCCGTCCTTATCGCTGTGAGAGAGCTTCCCCGGCAACAAAGCCAAACTACCTCCAATGAGGGGCAGGAGCTTTGTCACCGGGAGCACAGCTCCACCTATGATGCGCTGTTCACACTGCCACTTTTCATGGCTCAAATTTTGGCATTCGGGGAGTGTTTTTTCTCACCGCAGAGAGACAAAATTTTTAGCAACAAAAGCCGAAATTAAAAAAAACTCCTCTACAGCGTATTTAATTTTACCTTTATACAACCTTTATACTGCCTCCAGTTCTGGTATCCTCATTTGAAAAAGATGTTGTGAAATTGGAGCTAGGGCAGCAAAGAGCCACCAAATGTTCTGAGGGCTGGAGAAAAATGCCTTCCAGTGAGCTATTGAAAGAGCTCAACCTGTTTAGCTTATCAAAAGAAGATTGAAAGGTGATTTCATTGAAATGTTGAAGGGCCTTAATGGAGAGAAAAGATTGGGTATTTACGGGCTCTTGAATGGAGCAGAGAAAGGCATAACAAGACCCAATGGCTGGAAAGAGAAAAGAGACAAATTCATATTACAACTGAGGCACAATAGTCAACAGCGAGGATGATTCACCACAGGAGCAAGCTACCAAGGAAAGTGGTGGATTCACCATCTCCTGATGTCATTTAATGAAGGCCTTTCTGGAATGTGTTTGCTCCCAAAGTAGCTGTTATGTCATACAGGAGGCCTGTGATATGCAGGTTAGATGCTCTAATGGTGTCTTCTGACCATGAAGTCGACTAATTTCTGAAAAACTGAGTGTAGCATTGGGAGCAGCGTCTGATGTTTTCCTGTCTAGCCAGCTTGCTGCTTAGAACGAACGCTCCTTGAGTGTGGTGATCCACAGGGAGTAACTCAAACCTCCAAAGTGCCTGGCCAGGGGCAGGACATTAGTCCAGCAAGGGAGGGGTGCGGCAGTGACATCACAAAGGCCTTTTGCAGGACCTCAGACTATTGGTCAAAGGTGGTGGGGAGGTGGTGACCTCACAGAGAGATGCTGACATCAGCCAGGCAGGACACGGGCGAGGGGCCAGGGAAATCTCAGAGACCTCTGTGGCTTTGCTTCAGCACGTTTCCTTCTCCAGGTCTCTCTTTGAGGACTGAGAGATTATTTGGGGTCATGGACGTGAGCGCCAGGAGGAACCTCTTTCGAGTTTCCTCCTTCCCTTGTAGTGATTTTACTAGAAAACAGCCATCCCTGTTTAGAAGGTAAGAGCCTCCTGGAGGTTTGAAACCTGTTCAGTCTGATCTATCTGGTGACAAGTGAATTCTAGGTATGGAAAACACGAGCTTAAGGAGGCAGAATTTTATTGCGCACCTGGGATTTTGTCCCTTAGAATCGCTGGGGACATTAGGGTTTGTCCTTTTTGTTTCACCTCTTCCTCCATCCCTCCCTCCTCTTCTTCTCTTTCTCCTGTTCCCTTCCCAACAACAGGACGGAGGTGTGTGTGTGTGTGTGTTGCAGGGAAGTCCGCTGCAGCTCCCACTATGGAAGGTCCACCCAAAAATGTGGGACTGAAATAGTGCTCGGGCAGTGATCCCCACCGGTGACCTGGGCCATCCTTTGGGCTCTCTGGTGAGAACCCTCAGCCTCCCGTCCTCAGTCTCTACCCTGATTGGTTGAGCAGGGGGTTATTGACACGGAGGAGACTCAGGTCCTTGTTGTTCTCTTTTAAGATCAAGTAAATAAGTCAGAACCAGTTCTATCTTTGATTAATTTTGCTGCTTCTCTGCATTAATTGTCTCTGAGCAGTTGATGATTCCCTCTAACATTGCAGTTCTCCTCAAATACTTGCTGAATAATTACTGTCACTCTTGTTGGTCTGGAGCTCATCTGAGAGCACAGTATTCAGGTCATTCAATGTCTGAAATTCAAGATCCGATGCTTTGTTTGAAAATCAGGGCTCTTCGGTCCTATTGCCAACATTGCCTCTGATGGGCTGTGTGACCTAAGACAAGTCAATTCTCCTTTCTCAGCCTTAGCTTCTCCCTCTTTCAAGTAGGGATAATGATGATCCGCTCTTACCTACCTCATGGTGGGTGAAGGATGCGGATCCATTTGGGAGCGTCACTAGAAGTAGTGCATAATATGAAGTTTCCCATCATGTTTACTCAGAGCAGATTATGACATAATAGATTAGCTGAAATAGTCTATTTTATTTGTATTTTTTTATCTTGAAATTGTTAATAGTAGCAACGACTTAGCTCAGATTGAAGCATCTTATCTACTGGTTGAGATGTAAGTGTCTCCTCTTTGTGTGCGAGGAGACAATTTAACACACTCTGACAAAGAGGAGATGCTTTTGTTTTGCAACAAAATATTTTTGCAAAGATCTTTCATCCCACTTGTTATGATTTTGAGAAACAAATTGGTTTAGTCTAAATGGGATTTTCGGACAGAAACGGTTTGAATGAAATTTTCCCACCATCTCGATTCCTGGGCTCTGGGGTGTTTTCATCTGTTAGAACAGGAGTCAGAACTGGTTGCTTCTCTTTCTGGCTCTGCCATCGCCTTGTTGTGTAGGCCTTGGGTAGGTAACTTCCCTTCTCCCATCTGTCCAATAGGAACAGGAACAGTTCTCGAACTATGGGCAGCTTAGAGCCCAAGTGAGATAAGGGGTATTAAAGCCCTCTGTGAAGGAGAAAAGGGAGTTTCACAGTGTTTAGCACCAAGGAATTCTAAAGTTTGCTAAAATGTCTAGTCTCTGGAAACAAGAAATGGTCGGGGCCAAACTTATTAACCACTGCCTTTTTAAAGCCCATTCAAAGATGTGAGTCCCTATCTTTTAGGTACCTGTGGTTCTTTGCCAGCAGCAGAGAAGAGGTTCCTGCCTCCGTTTTTGTGGCCTTAACAAACCAGGTGTTGTGCCCCAGTTCTTGTCTGAGACCCCTGAAATAGAACATCTTCCCATCCATGAACAAGACAGGATCTATCTTTCAAAGGGGAACAAAAAGACCTCTGGGATTTACAGACTAGCTAGCCTGACTGCCATAGCTGGAGAGATCCTGCAATACATTCTTAAACACTCAGTTTGTCAGCAGCACCTACAGGATGATTTGGTTCTTATGACTAGTGAGCGTGGAATTGTCAAGAATAAATCATTCCAAACCAATCCTCTTTCCTTCTTTGGCAGGGTTCTGGGCCTGGTAGAGGTGAGTAAACAATAGATGGGATCTAGCTTGCTGTTACTAAGGCTTTTGACACAGTGCCATAGGACATTCTCAGAAGTAAACGAGGGAAATATAGTCCAGCTGCAGTCAGTGTAATGTGGGTTCAGAGCTGGTTGAAAGCCAAGACTCCAGGAGCCCTTCTCCATATTTAGCTGCCCAACGGGGAGGGTGAACCTAATGGGTCTGGCAGGGATCAGTCTGGTGTCAGGTACTATTCTATATTTTCATGAATGATTTGGAAAATGGAGTGGAGAGCATGCTCCTAAAGTTTACAACTGACACCAAGCACTTTGTAGCACAGGATTGAAATTCAAAACACCCTTAACAAATTGGAGACTTGGTCTTCTTGAGCCAAACTCCATGGTTAGGGCTCTCTCTCTACACTGGGCTGAAGTGAAACCCCAGAGCTAAGCACTCCTCCTGGGCAGTGTGCTCCGACCTTGATAGGTCAGATGCTGCTGAGCACTGTCAGAGCAGCATTTGCTGGGAGATTCTTCCAGCACTTTCCAATAGCGGGAAGGTATGAAATCCCCATTTGACTGCTGGGGACAGAGCCCGAGAGTGGGGAGCAACTTGCCCAAAGTCCCCAGGAAAAGGAAAACAACCAGCAGAGGAACCAATAGGAAACCCAGCAATGGAACTCAGGAGTCCTGGGGGTGTGCTGTGGTGACCAGATGTCCCAATTTTATAGGGACAGTCCTAATTTTGGGGTCTTATCTACGATCCTATTACCCCCCACGCAGTCCCGATTTTTCACACTTGCTGTCTGGTCACCCTAGGGTGTGCACATGTGTGGGTCCCAGCTGCTCCCTGCCCCCTTCATTGAAGCAGATGTGCAGGGTTACTGCCCTGGGAAGTGCAGGGCACCAGTGGATGTGGGGTTGGCTGGAGGTAGGGTCTGGCTTCAGGCAGGGCAAGGGCTGCGTGGCTGGCTGGCTTCAGGCAGGGGGGTGCATCAGGGGTTGGCTGGAGACAGCGCAGGGAGGATGCGGCTGGTGCAGGCAAAGCAGAAGGTGCAGGGCTGGCTGGAGACAGAGGCTGACTGCCGGCAGGGCAGGGCAGGGGGTGCAGGGATGGCTGCAGGCAGGGCGTGGGGCTGGGCAGGTGCAAGGAAGTTTCATGCCCTAGGCAAAACTTCCACCTTGCCCCCTCCCCCCCCCCGCACCCCTGCCCTGAGGCGCCCCACCCGTGGCAGCTCCCCCCTCCACCCTGAGGCTCCCCTCTTGTGGCAACTCTCCTGCTCTGTCCTGTGGCACCCCCCTCTCCCGAGCTCACCCCTGCTCCGAGCACGAACACCCCGAGCACGCCGTGGCCGCTTCACTTCTCCCACCTCCAAGGCTTGCGGTGCCTAAGCCTGCCGGGCAGTCAAGCACCCTCCTCTGAGCCACAGCAGCCCTGACAGTTGACAATAGAGGCTCCTTAACCCCTGAGTTCCTTCAATGTGTCCCCCTCGGGCGTCCAGCTCCGATCACCAGATACTTGGGGTATGTCTTTAGCACCTGCCGAATCGGTGGGCAGCGATCGATCCAGCGGGGGTTGATATATCGCGTCTAGTGTAGATGCAATACATTGTGAGCTCTCCCATCGCCTGCTGTACTCCAGCTCGGTGAGAGGCGCAGGCAGAGTCTACGGGGAGCTGCAGCAGTCAACTCACCGCGACTGTGACATTATAAGTATAATCTAATATCTCATTGAAAGGTGAAAGGGCCAGAAAGAGTTAATTAACTCACCTCACCGACTCACCTGACCCGTGGGTGAACCTTAAAAACTGGTTAACAAGATATGTAAATAAACAGAGCTTTGAAATGCAAGTCTGCAGTGTTAGAGGTAGAAGAGGAGGTGTTTGCTCAGGTCTTGTGATGTAGGCAAACAAGACTTGTCTATTGCTATAGTTTTAATTCAAAGAGCAAGAAAAGAATATTAACATTTATGATGATACTTGAGTGAAATAGTATTATTGTCTGTGTCTCTTTGAAGGTTGTGGTAATCTGTATCTGAACTGTTTAATGAATAAATTACTCTGTACTAATTGCCAGGATGCTTGGAAGGAGAGTTAAGCCTATTGTTTTCTCAGGCCGAAAGGCTGCTGGAAATGTTTAAGAACCTGGGACACGATCCTTCTTCATCTCAGATCTGCTTTGGGTTTCAAGAGGGGGAAACCTTAAGCCACAAGGATTGAGATCCCCAGTCATTGACTGGAGCCACCCTGAATATAGACATTGAATTATAACCTATGGACTATTTCTAAAAGGACTTTTGGCAACTACAAGCTCATCTCTACTTTGTATCTGAACCTCAAAAATTGAATTCAAGTCTATATGTCTATTAATCTTTTAACCAACACTCACTCTCTCTCTTTTCTTTTCTAATAAATTTTAGCTTAGTTAATAAGAATTGGCTATAGCATGTATTTTAGGTAAAATCTAAGTTATAATTGAACCTGGTTATGTGGCTGATCCTTTGGGATCAGAAGAATCTTTTCTTTAACATGATGAAGTAAGATTTTCAGGAATCATCATCATATCTAACAGGTGTGTCTGGACGGAGGCCTGAGGCTGGGTACTTTAAGGGAACTGTGTGGTTTAAACTTCTAAGTAACCAGTGAGGTACTACAGAAGCTGTTTTGTGCTGGCTTGGTAAATCTAAGTATTGAAATAACCAGCAGCGTTTGGGATTTTTCTGCCCTATTTTGTTTGCAATTCACTCTGATTGAGTGAGCTGAGCTGGCTCCCACGGGCAGCACCGTCACACCTACAGCAGGGCTGCAGAGGTCCGGGGAATCTTAGGGGCCTTGGAGTGCACAGATACCTATGTCCAGGCCATAGCGGTCCCTGGGGGGCTAAGAGAGTTTGGGGGGGACACAGATACCAATCTCCATGCTCTAGGGGTCCCATGGGGGCTTAGAGGGTTCGTGGGGGGCACATATTCCTACATCCAGGCTGTAGGGTTACCAGGGGGGCTTAGGGGGTTAGTGGGGGACAAAAATACCTACGTCCAGGCTGGAGGCATCCTGGGAGTCTTAGGGGATTTGTGGGGGCCAAAGACACCTGTAATGTCCAGGCTGTAGGGGTACCAGTGGGTTTTAGGGGTTCGAGTGGGCACAGATACGTATGTCCAGGCTGTATCTTTCCCAGGGGGGGTTAGAGGTTTCGTGAGGGGCAGAGATATCTACGTCCAGATTGTAGATGTCCCGGGAGGGGGGGTTAGGAGGGTTGTGGGAGTGCAAATACCTTTGTCCAGGCTGTAGGGGTTCCTGGGGGCTTAGAGGGTTTCTGAGGGGCACATATACCTACGTGCACACTGGAGTGTCGCAAGGGGCTTATGGAGTCTATATGGGGTACAGATACCAAAGTTCTGGCTGTATAGGTCCCTCGGGGGCTTGGGGGGTTTGAGGGGGGCACAGATACCTAAGTTCAGGCTGGAGGGATCTCTGAGTGTCTTAGGTGTTTGGTGGGAGGCACAGATACCTACGTCCGGGCTGCAGGGATCTCGGACGGGCTTAGGGTCTGTCACGGAGTGTGGGGGAGTCCGATCCTGCACCCCTCTTCCTGGGACTCACAGTGACTCTCAGCCAGCCAGTAAAACAGAAGGTTTATTGGACAACAGGAGCGAAGGATACAGCAGAGCTTGGAGGCACAAGCAGGACCCCACAATCAAGTCCTTCTAGGGGTTCAGGAAACTTAGTTCCCAGTTTGGGAATCGCTGAATTCCAACCACCCAGACCAAAACCGAAACTGAACTAACCCAACTCCCTCCAGCTGGCCATTTCCTGTGTCCAGCTTCCCGGGCAAAGGTGCTGACCCCTCCCCCCGCCTAGCTCAGGTTACAAGCTGAGCACGTGTCTGGTCCTAAAGTCACCCCCTGCTCTCCCATCCCCCACACAGACAGTCCCTACTCCATCACAGTAAGGCACAGAGCATTTCCCGCATGGAGCAACAGTGACACCGTGTGGCCACACTGGGTAATGTACAGAGAATTTCCCGCATGGAGCAACAGTGACACCATGTGGCCACGCACGGTAACGCACAGAACATTTCCCATATAGAGCAACTGTGACACCGTGTGGCCATGCAGGGAAATGCACAGAGCAGTTCCTGGATGGAGCAACATTGACACCGTGTGGCCACACTGGGTAATGTACAGAGAATTTCCCGCATGGAGCAACAGTGACACCATGTGGCCACGCACGGTAACGCACAGAACATTTCCCATATGGAGCAACTGTGACACCGTGTGGCCAGGCAGGGTAATGCACAGAGCATTTCCCTCATGGAGCAACATTGACACCTTGTGACCACACCAGGTAATGGACAGAGCATTTCCTGCATGGAGAAACAGTGACACCATGTGGCCATGCAGGGAAATGCACAGAGCATTTCCTGGATGGAGCAACAGTGATTCCATGTGGCCACGCAGGGTAATGCACAGAGCATTTCTCTCATAGAGGAACAGTGACAACATTTGGCCATGCAGGGTAATGCACAGAGCATCACGCCTATGTAGAGGCTGTAGAGATCCCTGGGGGGCTTAGGGGTCGTGGGGTCACAGATAGCTACGTCCAGGCTGGAGACATTCTGGTGGGCATTAGGGGCTTCATGAGGGGCACAAATATCTACGTCAGGGCTGGAGAGGTCCCTGGATGGCTTAGGGGGTTGTGGTGAGCATAGATACATACGTCCAGGCTGTAGTGGTCCCTGGGGGTTTAAGGAGTTGGTAAGGGTCACAGAAACATACCTATGGTCTGGAGGGGTCCCTGGGGGACTTAAAGGTTTGTGGTTGCGCAGATACCTACCTGCCTGTTGGAGGCGGCCCTGGGGAGCTTAGGGGGTTTGTGTGGCGTACACATAGCTATAACCAGGCTGGTGGGGGCCCTATGGGTCTTAGAAGGCTGGTGGGGGGCAGAGATACCTATGTAGGGACCGGAGAAGTCCTGGGGAGGGCTTTGGGGGTTCCTGGAAGTCACAAATATCTACGTCCAGGCTGGAGGAGTTCTGGGGGTATTAGGGAGTTGTGCGGGGGCACAGATACCTATATCGAGGCTGTAGGGGTCCTGGGGTTGCTTTGGGGAATTTTGGGGTACAGATACCTACTTCCATGCTGTAGGGGTCGCTGGGAGGATCAGTGGGTTCGTGAGGGTGCACAGATATCTACGTCCGGTCTATAGGGATCCTGGGGGGGGGGCTTAGGGGTTTGTAAGGGGCACAGATACATTCATCCAGGCAAGAGGGGTCCTAGGGACCTTAGGGGGTTCATGCTGGGCACAGATACCTGCGTCCAGGCTGGAGGGGTTTTGGGGGTCTTAGGAGGGTTGTGTGGGCACAGATACCTATGTCGATGCTGGAGGGGTCCTGTCATGTCTTAGGAGATTCGTGGGGTCAGAGATACCTACGTCTAGGCTGTAGGGGTCCCTGGGAGGCTTAGGGGGGTTGTGGGGGGCAGAGATACCTACTTCGAGGCAATAGCTCTTCCAGGGGTAATTAGTGTGTTGGGGGGGCACAGATACCTAGGTTCAGGCTGGAGGGTTCCCGGGGGAGGGCTTACTCCGTTTGTGTTGGGCACAGATATCTGCATCAAGGCTGGAGTGGTCCCTGGGGGGGTTAAAGCGGTTTCTGGTGGGCACAGATAACTACCTCCAGGCTGGAGGTTTTTCTCGGCACTTAGAGGTTGTGGGGGTCACAGATACTTCCATCCAGGCTGGAGGGTCCCTGGGGCGCTTAGCGGGTTCATGTGGGGCACAGATACCTAAGTCCAGGCTGGATGGGTCCAGGGGGGGCTTATGGGGTTCAGGGAGCACAGATGCTTATCTCTAGGCTATAGGGGTCCCTGGTGGGCTTAGGGGGTTTTGGGGGGCCCCAGATACCTAAGTCCATGCTGTAGGCGTCCCTACAGGTGCTTATGGGTTCGTGGGGTGCACAGATACTTATGTCAAGTCTGGAGGGGACAGGGGGGGTTGGGGTTTCATGAGGGGCACAGATACAAACCTCCAGGCTGAAGGAGTCCCAGGGAGGCTGTGGGGGTACAGATACCTACATCTAGTCTGGATGGGAACTGGGGGTTATAGGGGGTTTGTGGGGGGCACAGATACCTAGGTACAGGCTGTCGGTGTCCCGAGGAGATTAGGCAGTTCACTGGGGGCTCAGATACATCCAGGCTGGATGTGTCCCGAGGAGCTTAGGGGGTTTGTGGGGTGCTCAGACACCTGTGTCCAGGCTGTAGGGATCCCTGGGAGGTTAGAGGTTCGTGTGTGTCACAGATAGGTACTTCCAGGCTGAAGGGGTCGCTGGGACGTTTAGGGGGTTTGTGGGAGTACAGACACCTATGTCCAGGCTAAAGGGGTAATGGGGGTGCTTAGGGAATCGGGGCGGACACAGACACCTACGTCCAGGGTCTAGGGGTTCCGAGGGGATTGGGGGTTGAAGGGGGAACAGATGCCTACGTCCTAGCTGAAGGGGTCCTGGGTGGTTTAGGAGGTTCGTTGGAGTCACAGATACCTAAGTCCAGGCTGTAGGGGTTCCTGGGGCATTCGAGGATTTCTGGGGGTCACAGATACCTACGTTCAGACTGGAAGGGTTCCAGAGGGCTTAGGAGATTTATAGGGGGACAGATACCAACATCCTGGCTGTAGGGGTTCCCGTGGGGATTAGGTGGTTTATGGGGGGCACAGATTACTCATAGACTCATAGACTCTAGGACTGGAAGGGACCTCGAGAGGTCATCGAGTCCAGTCCCCTGCCCTCATGGCAGGACCAAATACTGTCTAGACCATCCCTAATAGACATTTATCTAACCTACTCTTAAATATCTCCAGAGATGGAGATTCTACAACTTCCCTAGGCAATCTATTCCAGTGTTTAACTACCTTGACAGTTAGGAACTTTTTCCTAATGTCCAATCTAAATCTCCGTTGCTGCAGTTTAAGCCCATTGCTTCTTGTTCTATCATTGGAGGCTAAGGTGAACAAGTTTTCTCCCTCCTCCTGATGACACTTTTTTAGATACCTGAAAACTGCTATCATGTCCCCTCTCAGTCTTCTCTTTTCCAAACTAAACAAACCCAATTCCTTCAGCCTTCCTTCATAGGTCATGTTCTCACGACCTTTAATCATTCTTGTTGCTCTTCTCTGGACCCTCTCCAAATTTCTCCACATCTTTCTTGAAATGTGGTGCCCAGAACTGGACACAATACTCCAGTTGAGGCCTAACCAGCGCAGAGTAAAGCGGAAGAATGACTTCTCGTGTCTTGTTTACAACACACCTGTTAATGCATCCCAGAATCACGTTTGCTTTTTTTGCAACAGAATCACACTGTTGACTCATATTAAGCTTGTGGTCCACTACGACCCTAGATCTCTTTTTGCCATACTCCTTCCTAGACAGTCTCTTCCCATTCTGTATGTGTGAAACTGATTGTTCCTTCCTAAGTGGAGCACTTTGCCTTTATCTTTATTGAACTTCATCCTGTTTACCTCAGACCATTTCTCCAATTTGTCCAGATCATTTTGAATTTTTACCTTGTCCTCCAAAGCAGTTGCAATCCCTCCCAGTTTGGTATCATCCGCAAACTTAACAAGCGTATTTTCTATGCCAACATCTAAATCGTTGATGAAGATATTGAACAGAACCGGTCCCAAAACAGACCCCTGCGGAACCCCACTTGTTATTCCTTTCCAGCAGGATTGGGAGCCATTAACAATTACTCTCTGAGTACGGTTATCCAGCCAGTTATGCACCCACCTTATAGTAGCCCCATCTAAATTGTACTTTCCTAGTTTATCTATAAGAATATCATGCGAGACCGTATCAAATGCCTTACTAAAGTCTAGGTATATCACATCCACCGCTTCTCCCTTATCCACAAGGCTCGTTATCCTATCAAAGAACGCTATCAGATTAGTTTGACACGATTTGTTCTTTACAAATCCATGCTGGCTATTCCCTATCACCTTACCACCTTCCAAGTGTTTGCAGATGATTTCTTTGATTGCCTGCTCCATTATCTTCCCTGGCACAGAAGTTAAACTAACTGGTCTGTAGTTTCCTGGGTTGTTTTTTTTTTCCCTTTTTATAGATGGGCACTGTATTTGCCCCCTTCCAGTCTTCTGGAATCTCCCCCGTCTCCCATGATTTCCCAAAGATAATAGCTAGAGGCTCAGATACCTCTTCTATTAACTCCTTGAGTATTCTAGGATGCATTTCATCAGGCCCTGGTGACTTGCAGGCATCTAACTTTTCTAAGTGATTTTTTACTTGCTCTTTCCTTATTTTCTCTTCTAAACCTACCCTCTTCCCGTAAGCATTCACTATACTAGACATTCCTTCAGACTTCTCAGTGAAGACCGAAACAAAGAAGTCATTAAGCATCTCTGCCATTTCCAAGTCTCCCGTTACTGTTTCCCCCTCCTGACTGAGCAGTGGGCCTACCCTGTCCTTAGTCTTCCTCTTGCTTCTAATGTATGACAGATACCAATGTCCTGGCTGTAGATGTTCCTCCACGGTGGCCTCAGGGCTGGAAGAGCTCCCAGTCCCTTCTATTACCTGGGGGCTGCAGCAGGGGCACAGAGCTTCTCTGGTCTCACTCCTTTACCCCTGCCCCGCTGTGGCCCTGACACCAGAGAAGCTCTGTGCCTCTGCTGCAGCCTCTGCGCCATATCAGGGAGTGGGAGCTCCTCCAGCCCTGGGGCCACCGTGAGGGAGACTTTTCCAGGGCGACCCAATTTGGCCAGGGGCCCCCGGGACCCCGACAGCCTGGATGTAGGGATATGTGCGACCACAGCCCCTCTATGTACCCCAGGAATATCTACAGCCAGGACATTGGTATCTGTTCCCCCCGAACCCACAAAGCCCCCCAGGGACCTTTACAGCCAGTATGTTGGTATCTGTGCCCCTCATAAATCTCCTAAGCGCTCCAGGACCCCTCCAGTCTGCATGTAGGTATCTGTGACCCCCATAATTCTCCTAAGACCTCTGGGACCCCTCTAGTCTGCACGTAGGTATCTCTGACCCCCAGAAATCCCTGAATGCCCCAGGAACCCCTACAGCCTGGACTTAGGTATCTGTGACTCCAACGAACCTCCTAAACCACCCAAGACATCTCCAGCTATGACATAGGTATCTGTTCCCCCCTCAACCCCGAATCCCCTCGGGACCCCTAGACCCTGGATATAGGTATCTGTGTCAGCCCCGATCCCTTAAGCACTCCCATTACCCCTTCAGCCTGAACGTAACTACCTGTGACCCCCACGAACCCCCTAAGCCCCCAGGGATCCCTACATCCTGGGTACAGGTGTCTGAGCACCCCACAAACCCCTTAAGCTCCTCGGGACACATCCAGCCTGGATGTATCTGAGCCCCCAGTGAAACGCCTCATCTCCTCGGGACACCGACAGCATGTACCTAGGTATCTGTGCCCCCCACAAACCCTCTATACCCCCCAGGACCCCTCCAGCCTAGATGTAGGTATCTGTACCCCCAAAGCACCCCTGCGACTCCTACAGCCTGGAGGTTCGTATCTGTGCCCCCCATGAAACCCCAACACCCCCTGCCCCCTCCAGCCTGGACATAAGTATCTGTGCACCCCATGAACCCATAAGCACCTGTAGGGACGCCTACAGCATGGACTTAGATATCTGGGGCCCCCCAAAACCCCCAAAGCCCACCAGGGACCACTACAGTCTAGAGATAATTATCTGTGCCCCCTGAACCCCATAAGGCCCCCCTGGATCCCTCCAGCCTGAATTTAGGTATCTGTGCCCCCTACGAACCCGCTAAGCTCCCCAGGGACCCTCCAGCCTGGACGGAGGTATCTGTGCCCCCCACAATCCCTAAGTGCCGAGACATCCCTCCAGCCTGGAGGTAGGTATCTTTGCCGAACACAAACTGCCTAAGCCCCCCTCCATCGGGAACCCTCCAGCCTTGATCTCGGTATCTGTGCCCCCCCAACACACTAATTCCCCCTGGAAGACCTATTGCCTGGACTTAGGTATCTCTACCCCCCACAAACCCCCTAAGCCTCCCAGGGACCCCTACAGCCTAGACGTAGGTATCTCTGATACCCAGAAAACCCTTAATCCACCCAAGGAGCCCGACAGCATGGACCTAGGTATCTGTGCCCCCCAGGAACTCCCTAAACCCCCCAGGAACCACTCCAACCTGGACATAGATATCTGTGCCTCCCAAAAAACCCTAACCCCCCAGGGACCCCTAGATCCTGGAGATAGGTATCTCTGCTGTCCACAAAAACCCCTAATCCTCTCCGGAACCTCTCCAGCCTGGATGTACATATCTGTGCCCCCCACAACCCCCCTAAGCCCCCCGGGACCCCTCCAGCCTGGATGTAGGTATCTGTGCCCGCCCAAAGCCCTAAGCCACCCCAGAATGCCTATATCCTGGACGTAGGTATCTGTGTCTCCTACAGTACCACTAACCCCCCCCAAGGACCCCTCCAGGACATACATAGGTATCTGTGCCCCTTACCAAGTCCCTATACCCCCAGGGATCACTGTGCTCACCACAACCCCCTAAGCGTCCAGGGACCCCTTCAGCCCGGACGTAGATATTGCTGTCCTCCAGGAAGCCTTTAATCCCCACCAGGACCTCTTCAGCCTGGACGCAAGTACCTATGCCCCTCACAACCCCAATAACTCTCCCAGTGTCCCGCCCATACTGGATGTAGATATCTGTGACCCTACGAACCCCCGTAAGCCCTCGAGGGATCTCTACAGCCTCCACGTAGGTGCGATGCTCTGTGCATTACCCTGTGTGGCCACATGGTGTCACTGTTGCTCCATGCAGGAAATGCTCTGTGCATTACCCTGCGTGGCCACACGGTGTCCCTGTTGCTCCATGCGGGGAAATGCTCTGTGCATTACCCGCGTGACCACATGGTGTCACTGTTGCTCCATGCAGGAAATGCTCTGTGTATTACCCTGCGTGGCCACACGGTGCCACTGTTGCTCCATGCAGGAACTGCTCTGTGCATTACCCACCCTGCGTGACCACATGGTTTCACTGTTGCTCCATGCGGGGAAAAGCTCTGTGTATTACCCTGTGTAGCCACACGGTGTCACTGTTGCTCCATGCAGGAAATGCTCTGTGTATTACCCTGCGTGGCCACACGATGCCACTGTTGCTCCATGCGTGGAAATGCTCTCTGCATTACCTTGTCTGGCCACACAGTGTCACTGTTGCTCCATGCAGGAAATGCTCTGTGTATTACCCTGCATGGCCACAAGGTGTCACTCTTGCTTCATGCAGGAAATTCTCTGTGCATTACCCTGTGTGGCCACACAGTGTCACTCTTTCTACATACAGGAAATGCTCTGTGCATTACCCTGCATGGCCACACAGTGTTACTGTTGCTCCATGCGCGAAATGCTCTGGGCATTACTGTGATGGATTGGGGACTGTCTGTGTGGGGGATGGGAGAGCAGCGGGTGACTTTAGGACCTAAGCCTGTAACTTAAGCTAGGCAGGGAGAAGGGGGTCAGCACCTTTGCCCAGGAAGCTGAATAAAGGAAGGGGCTGGCTGGAGGGAGTTAGCTTAGTTTTGGTTTGGAGCTGGGTTGTTGGAATTCAGGGAATCCCAAACTGGGAACTAAGCTTCCTTAACCCCCAGAAGGACTCGATTGACGGGTCCTGGTTGTGCCCAAAAGCCCTGCTGTATCCTTCATTCCTGTTGGCCAAAAAAACCTTCTGTTTTACTGGCTGGTTGAGTCACTGTGTGTCCCAGGAAGAGGGGTACAGGGCCAGATTCCACCACACTACGTGACACCCCCTAAGTCCCTCTGGGACCCCTGCAGCCTGGACCTAGATATCTGTGCCCCCCACGAACTCCCTAAGCCGCCCAGGGACCCCTTGAGCCTGGACGTAGTTGGAACCCTTCTGCCAGGCTGAACTGATAGCAGCAAGGACTGGGTTCAATACATAGGGGTCCCTTGCCTACAATGTAATGCAAACCAGCTCGAGCCCCCACCCAGTGACATGGGAAAATTTTACATACGCACCCCTAGGTGCCTCAAAGAGTCAACACTTCCCCTCTCGCAAGCATAGAGTCTGGAAGTAGCAGAAAATGTTTAATAACGTGAGATAAACAACATAGCATTAAATTGGGAAAACACCTCAACTAGGCCGTGTCCTTTTCCCTGGGCTCATGAGTCCAGCAATCCCCAAATCACCCCAAGGCTCCAAAGTCCAATATCTCCAATGTTTCAAGAGTCCAGCAACCCCAAAATCACCCACAGTTGCGCAACCCCAGAGTTCAAGAGTCTATCTGCAGGGTTTTTCCCCCTGCCAGCCTGAGTAGAAAGGGGCACCTTATGTGGTCCACTGCTGACGGCTCTGCCTCTCCATGGGATTCTGCTTTTGCCTTTCCCACAAACTGCTCAGCTCGGTCCACCAGCTGCTCTGCCAGCCGACCTGTGTTCTGCTCCAGCTGTCCCTCAAAACTGGTAGATTCACCTCACTCCATGAACCACTCCCACAAACCGCTCCTGTTTGCCAACTACTGTGTTCTGCAATACAGTTTCACAGTTCCCCACAAGCTAACACAGCTTTTCAGTGATTACAGCTCAAGAACCTAGAAATTCAATTCTTAAGAGAATAAAAAACCAACACTGGTACTCAACTGTTAAAAGAAAAAAAGTGCAATTAGTGACTCTAGCTCACCCAAGGAGCCCACTCCCTTGTGTGGTGAGTGCCAATCAACTGATGGTGAGAATCCCTGTCTCAAAGCTGTTTCACAGTTCCTCATCCACACAATCAGGGTGACAACACTCCACATCTCACACCCCAACAACAAATAAACTGGGGATACCATAGCTGCCAAAGTAACCATCCCAGGCTGCCGTGGCCGTGTCATGCACGGTGAGTGTGTCTATGCAAACATGATCAGACCCTGAAATCCTTTTCCACACTTGCCATAATTCACCACCAGATGTGAGGGTAGAGTTCATCCTGCTTCTGCTTACATAGCTATCTGTGCCCTCCACAACCCCCTAATCCCACCAGAACCCATCTAGCCTGGATAATGGTGTCTGTGCTCTCCACAAACCTCTAAGCCCCCCAGGGAACCCACAAGCCCAGATGTAGGCATCTGTATGCCCCACACACCCCTTAATACCCACAGGAACCTTCCAGACTGTAGGTAGGTATCTGTGACCCCTAGAGCCCCACAAAGTCCCTCGGGACCCCTACAGCATGGATGTTTGTATCTGCGACCGACAAAAACCGCCTAAGCTACCCAGGGCCACCTACCATCAGGATGTAGGTATCTGTTCCCCCCCCAAATACAGCTAATCCCCCCGGAACCCCTCCAGCCTAGATGTAGGTATCTCTGACCCCACGAATGCGCTAAGACATGACAGGACCCCTCCAGCATCGACATAGGTATCTGTGCCCACACAACCCTCCTAAGACCCCCAAAACCCCTCCAGCCTAGACGCAGGTATCTGTGCCCAGCATGAACCCGCTAAGGTCCCTAGGACCCCTCTTGCCTGGATGAATGTATCTGTGCCCCTTACAAACCCCTAAGCCCCCCCCGC
Source organism: Gopherus flavomarginatus (assembly GCF_025201925.1). Lineage (NCBI taxonomy): Eukaryota > Metazoa > Chordata > Testudines > Testudinidae > Gopherus > Gopherus flavomarginatus. The sequence goes on from NC_066621.1 coordinate 30,433,654, forward strand.
CAGGATCCCTATAGACCGGACGTAGATATCTGTGCACCCTCACGAACCCACCGATTCTCCCAGCGACCCCTACAGCATGGAAGTAGGTATCTGTACCCCAAAATTCCCCAAAGCAACCCCAGGACCCCTACAGCCTCGATATAGGTGTCTGTGCCCCCGCACAACTCCCTAATACCCCCAGAACTCCTCCAGCCTGGACGTAGATATTTGTGATTTCCAGGAACCCCCAAAGCCCTCCCCAGGACTTCTCCAGTCCCTACATAGGTATCTATGCCCCCCACCAGCCTTCTAAGACCTATAGGGCCCCCACCAGCCTGGTTATAGCTATGTGTACGCCACAAAAACTCCCTAAGCTTCCCAGGGCTCCCTCCAACCGGTATGTAGGTATCTGCGCAACCACAAACCCTTAAGTCTCCCAGGGACCCCTCCAGACCATACGTAGGTTTCTGTGACCCTTACCAACTCCTTAAACCCCCAGGGACCACTACAGCCTGGACGTATGTATCTATGCTCACCACAACCCCCTAAACCATCCAGGGACCTCTCCAGCCCTGACGTAGATATTTGTGCCCCTCATGAAGCCCCTAATGCCCACCAGAATGTCTCCAGCCTGGACGTAGCTATCTGTGCCCCCCACGACCCCTAAGCCCCCCAGGGATCTCTACAGCCTCTACATAGGCGTGATGCTCTGTGCATTACACTGCATGGCCACATGTTGTCACTGTTCCTCTATGAGAGAAATGCTCTGTGCATTACCCTGCGTGGCCACATGGAATCAATGTTGCTCCATCCAGGAAATGCTCTGTGCATTTCCCTGCATGGCCACATGGTGTCACTGTTGCTCCATGCAGGAAATGCTCTGTTCATTACTTGATGTGGTCACAAGGTGTCAATGTTGCTCCATGCGGGAAATGTTCTGTGCATTACCCTGACTTATCACACGGTGTCACAATTGCTCCATATGGGAAATGTTCTGTGGGTTTCCGTGCGTGGCCACATGGTGTCACTGTTGCTCCATGCGGGAAATGCACTGTGCATTACCCAGTGTGGCCACACGGTGTCACTGTTGCTCCATGCTGGAAATGCTCTGTGCATTACTGTGATGGAGTAGGGACTGTCTGTGTGGGGAATGGGAGAGCAGGGGGTGACTTTAGGACCGGACACGTGCTCAGCCTGTAACCTGAGCTAGGAGGGGAGAGTGGTCAGCACCTTTGCCCGGGAAGCTGGACACAGGAAATGGCCAGCTGGAGGGAGTTGGGTTAGTTCAGTTTCGGTTTTGTTTTGGGTGGTTGGAATTCAGGGATTCCCATACTGGGATCTAAGTTTCCTGAACCCCTAGAAGGACTTGATTGTGGGGTCCTGCTTGTGCCTCCAAGCTCTGCTGTATCCTTCGCTCCTGTGTCCAATAAACCTTCTGTTTTACTGGCTGGCTGAGAGTCACTGTGAGTCCCAGGAAGAGGGGTGCAGGACCGGACTCCCCCACACTCCGTGACAGACCCTAAGCCCCTCCGAGACCCCTGCAGCCTGCACGTAGGTATCTGTGCCTCCCACAAACCCCCTAAGCCCCCGAGGGACCTATACAGCCAGAACATTGGTATCTGTACCCCATATAGACTCCATAAGCCCCTTGCGACACTCCAGTGTGCACGTAGGTATATGTGCCCCTCAGAAACCCTCTAAGCCCCCAGGAACCCCTACAGCCTGGACATAGGTATTTGCACTCCCACAACCCCCCTAACCCTCCGCTCCCGGGACATCTACAATCTGGACGTAGATATCTGTGCCCCTCACGAAACCTCTAACCCCCCCTGGGAACGATACAGCCTGGACATACGTATCTGTGCCCACTTGAACCCCTAAAACCCACTGGTACCCCTACAGCCTGGACATCATAGGTGTCTTTGGCCCCCACAAATCCCCTAAGACTCCCAGGATGCCTCCAGCCTGGACGTAGGTATCTTTGCCCCCCACTAACCCCCTAAGCCCCCCTGGTAACCCTACAGCCTGAATGTAAGAATATGTGCCCCCCACGAACCCTCTAAGCCCCCATGGGACCCCTAGAGCGAGCATGGAGATTGGTATCTGTGTCCCCCCAAAAATCTCTAAGCTCCCCAGGGACCGCTATGGCCTGGACATAGGTATCTGTGCACCCCCAGGCCCCTAATATCCCCCAGACCTCTGCAGCCTGGCTGTAGGTGTGACAGTGCTGCCCGTGGGAGCCAGCTCAGCTCACTCAATCAGAGTGAATTGCAAACAAAACAGAGAAGACAAATCCCAAACGCTGCTGGTTATTTCAATACTTAGATTTACCAAGCCAGCACAAAATAGCTTCTGTAGTACCTCACTGGTTACTTAGAAGTTTAAACCACGCAGTTCTCTTAAAGTACCCAGCCTCAGGCCTTCGTCCAGACACACCTGTTAGATATGATGATGAATCCTGAAAATCTTACTTCATCATGTTAAAGAAAAGATTCTTCTGATCCCAAAGGATCAGCCACATAACCAGGTTCAATTATAACTTAGATTTTACCTAAAATACATGCTATAGCCAATTCTTATTAAGTAAGCTAAAATTTATTAGAAAAGAAAAGAGAGAGAGTGAGTGTTGGTTAAAAGATTAATAGACATATAGACTTGAATTCAATTTTTGAGGTTCAGATACAAAGTAGAGATGAGCTTGTAGTTGCCAAAAGTCCTTTTAGAAATAGTCCATAGGTTATAATCCAATGTCCATATTCAGGGTGGCTCCAGTCAATGACTGGGGATCTCAATCCCTGTGGCTTAAGGTTTCCCCCTCTTGAAACCCAAAGCAGATCTGAGATGAAGAAGGATCGTGTCCCAGGTTCTTAAACATTTCCAGCAGCCTTTCGGCCTGAGAAAACAATAGGCATAACTCTCCTTCCAAGCATCCTGGCAATTAGTACTGAGTAATTTATTCATTAAACAGTTCAGATACAGATTACCACAACCTTCAAAGAGGCACAGACAATAATACTATTTCACTCAAGTATCATCATAAATGTTAATATTCTTTTTTTGCTCTTTGAATTTAAACTATAGCAATAGACAAGACTTGTTTGCCTACATCACAAGACCTGAGCAAACACCTCCCCTTCTACCTCTAACACTGCAGACTGGCATTTCAAGGCTCTGTTCATTTACATATCTTGTTAATCAGTTTTTAAGGTTCACCCACTGGTCAGGTCAGTCGGTGAGGTGAGTTAATTAACTCTTTCTGGCCCTGTCACCTTTCAGTGAGATATTAGATTATACTTATAATGTCACAGTCGCGGTGAGTTGACTGCTGCAGCTCCCCGTAGACTCTGCCTGCGCCTCTCACCGAGCTGGAGTACAGCAGGCGAGGGGAGAGCACTCAATGTATTGCATCTACACTAGACGCGATATATCGATCCCCGCTGGATCGATCGCTGCCCACCGATTCGGCAGGTGGTCTAGACATACCCCGAGTATCTGGTGATCGGAGCTGGACCCCCGATTGGGACACATTGAAGGAACTCAGGGGTTAAGGAGCCACTATTGTCAACTGTCAGGGCTGCTGTGGCTCAGAGGAGGGTGCTTGACTGCCTGGCAGGCTTAGGCGCCGCAAGCCTTGGAGGTGAGAGAAGTGAAGCGGCCACGGCGTGCTCAGGGTGCTCGTGCTCGGAGCAGGGGTGAGCTCGGGCGAGGGGGCTGCCGCAGGGCAGAGCAGGAGAGTTGCCACAAGAGGGGAGCCTCAGGGTGGAGGGAGGAGCTACCACGGGTGGGGAGCCTCAGGGCAGGGGTGCGGGGGGGGAGGGTGCAAGGTGGAAGTTTCGCCTAGGGCATGAAACTTCCTTGCACCGGCCCTGCCCCACGCCCTGCCTGCAGCCAGCCCTGCACCCCCTGCCCTGCCCTGCCGGCAGTCAGCCTCTGTCTCCAGCCAGCCCTGCACCTTCTGCTTTGCCTGCACCATCCGCATCCTCCCTGTCCTGTCTCCAGCCAACCCCTGATGCACTCCCCTGCCTGAAGCCAGCCAGCCACGCAGCACTTGCCCTGCCTGAAGCCAGACCCTACCTCCAGCCAACCCCACATCCACTGGTGCCCTGCACTTCCCAGGGCAGTAACCCTGCACATCTGCTTCAATGAGGGGGGCAGGGAGCAGCTGGGACCCACACATGTGAACACCCTAGGGTGACCAGACAGCAAGTGTGAAAAATCGGGACGGCGTGGGGGTTAATAGGATCCTAGATAAGACCCCAAAATTCGGACTGTCCCTATAAAATTGGGACATCTGGTCACCACAGCACACCCCCTGGACTCCTGAGTTCCATTGCTGGGTTTCCTATAGGTTCCTCTGCTGGTTGCTTTCCTTTTCCTGGGGACTTTGGGCAAGTTGCTCCCTACTCTCGGGCTCTGTCCCCAGCAGTCAAATGGGGATTTCATACCTTCCCGCTATTGGAAAGTGCTGGAAGAATCTCTCAGCAAAACCTGCTCTGACAGTGCTAAGCAGCATCTGACCAATCAAGGTCGGAGCTCACTGCCCAGGAGGAGTGCTTGGCTCTGGGGTTTCACTTCAGCCCAGTGTAGAGAGAGAGCCCTAACCATGGAGTTTGGCTCAAGAAGACCAAGTCTCCAATTTGTTAAGGGTGTTTTGAATTTCAATCCTGTGCTCCAAAGTGCTTGGTGTCAGTTGTAAACTTTAGGAGCATGCTCTCCACTCCATTTTCCAAATCATTCATGAAAATATAGAATAGTACCTGACACCGGACTGATCCCTGCCAGACCCACTAGGTTCACCCTCCCCGTTGGGCAGCTAAACATGGAGAAGGGCTCCTGGAGTCTTGGCTTTCAACCAGCTCTGCACCCACATTACACTGATTGCAGCTGGACTGCATTTCCCTCGTTTGCTTCTGAGAATGTCCTATGGCATTGTGTCAAAAGCCTTAGTAACACCAAGCTAGATCCCATCTATTGTTTACTCACCTCTACCAGGTCCAGAACCCTGCCAAAGAAGGAAAGAGGATTGGTTTGGAATGATTTGTTCTTGACAATTCCACGCTCACTAGTCATAAGAACCAAATCATCCCGTAGGTGCTGCTGACAAACTGAGTGTTTAAGAATGTATTGCAGGATCTCTCCAGCTATGGCAGTCAGGCTAGCTAGTCTGTAAGTCCCAGAGGTCTTTTTGTTCCCCTTTGAAAGATAGGTCCTGTCTTGTTCATGGATGGGAAGATGTTCTTTTTCAGGGGTCTCAGACAAGAACTGGGGCACAACACCTGGTTTGTTAAGGCCACAAAAACGGAGGCAGGAACCTCTTCTCTGCTGCTGGCAAAGAACCACAGGTACCTAAAAGATAGGGACTCACATCTTTGAATGGGCTTTAAAAAGGCAGTGGTTAATAAGTTTGGCCCGACCATTTCTTGTTTCCACAGACTAGACATTTCAGCAAACTTTAGAATTCCTTGGTGCTAAAAACTCTGAAACTCCCCTTTCTCCTTCACAGAAGGCTTTAATACCCCTTATCTCACTTGGGCTCTAAACTGCCCATAGTTCGAGAACTGTTCCTGTTCCGATTGGACAGATGGGAGAAGGGAAGTGACCGACCCAAGGCCTACACAACAAGGCGATGGCAGAGCCAGAAAGAGAAGCAACCAGTTCTGACTCCTGATCTAACAGATGAAAACACCCCAGAGCCCAGGAATCGAGATGGTGGGAAAATTTCATTCAAACCGTTTCTGTCCGAAAATCCCATTTAGACTAAACCAGTTTGTTTCTCAAAATCATAACAAGTGGGATGAAAGATCTTTGCAAAAATATTTTGTTGCGAAACAAAAGCATCTCCTCTTTGTCAGAGTGTGTTAAATTGTCTCCTCGCACACAAAGAGGAGACACTTACATCTCAACCATTAGATAAGATGCTTCAATCTGAGCTAAGTCGTTGCTACTATTAACAATTTCAAAATAAAAAAATACAAATAAAATAGACTATTTCAGCTAATCTGTTATGTCATAATCTGCTCTGAGTAAACATGATGGGAAACTTCATATTATGCACTACTTCTAGTGACACTCCCAAATGGATCCGCATCCTTCACCCACCATGAGGTAGGTAAGAGCGGATCATTATTATCCCTACTTGAAAGAGGGAGAAGCTAAGGCTGAGAAAGGAAAATTGACTTGTCTTACGTCACACAGCCCGTCAGAGGCAGTGTTGGGAACAGGACCGAAGAGCCCTGATTTTCAAACAAACCATCGGATCTTGAATTTCAGACATTGAATGACCTGAATATTGTGCTCTCAGATGAGCTCCAGACCAACAGTGACAGTAATTATTCAGCAAGCATTTGAGGAGAACTGCAATGTTAGATGGAATCATCAACTGCTCAGAGACAATTAATGCAGAGAAGCAGCAAAATTAATCAAAGATAGAACTGGTTCTGACTTATTTACTTGATCTTAAAAGAGAACAACAAGGACCTGAGTCTCCTCCCTGTCAATAACCCCCTGCTCAACCAATCAGGGTAGAGACTGAGGACGGGAGGCTGAGGGTTCTCACCAGAGAGCCTAAAGGATGGCCGAGGTCACCGGTGGGGATCACTGCCCGAGCACTATTTCAGTCCCACATTTTTGGGTGGACCTTCCATAGTGGGAGCTGCAGAGGACTTCCCTGCAACACACACACACACACAACTCCGTCCTGTTGTTCGGAAGGGAACAGGAGAAAGGACAAAAGAAGCAAGAGAAGAAGAGGAGGGAGGGATGGAGGAAGAGGTGAAACAAAAAGGACAAACCCTAATGTCCCCAGCGATTCTAAGGGACAAAATCCCAGGTGCGCAATAAAATTCTGCCTCCTTAAGCTCGTGTTTTCCATGCCTAGAATTCACTTGTCACCAGATAGATCAGACTGAACAGGTTTCAAACCTCCAGGAGGCTCTTACCTTCTAACCAGGGACGGCTGTTTTCTAGTAAAATCACTATAAGGGAAGGAGGAAACTCGAAAAAGGTTCCTCCTGGAGCTCACGTCCATGACCCCAAATAATCTCTCAGTCCTGAAAGAGAGACCTGGAGAAGGAAACGTGCTGAAGCAAAGCCACAGAGGTCTCTGAGGTTTCCCTGGCCCCTCGCTCCTGTCCTGCCTGGCTGATGTCAGCATCTCTCTGTGAGGTCACCACCTCCCCACCATCTTTGACCAATAGTCTTAGGTCCTGCAAAAGGCCTTTGTGATGTCACTGCCACACCCTTCCCTTGCTGGGCTAATGTCCTGAACCTGACCAGGCACTTTGGAGGTTTGAGCTACTCCCTGTGGATCACCCCACTCAAGGAGCGTTCGTTCTAGGCAGCAAGCCGGCTAGACAGGAAAACATCAGACGCTGCTCCCAACGCTACACTCAGTTTTTCAGAAATTAGTCGACTTCATGGTCAGAAGACACCATTAGAGCATCTAACCTGCATATCACAGGCCTCCTGTATGACATAACAGCTACTTTGGGAGCAAACACATTCCAGAAAGGCATCTAGTCTTCATTAAATGACATCAGGAGATGGTGAATCCACCACTTTCCTTGGTAGCTTGCTCCTGTGGTGAATCATCCTCGCTGTTGACTATTGTGCCTCAGTTGTAATATGAATTTGTCTCTTTTCACTTTCCAGCCATTGGGTCTTGTTATGCCTTTCTCTTCTCCATTCAAGAGCCCGTAAATACCCAATCTATTCTCTCCATTAAGGCCCTTCAACATTTCAATGAAATCACCTTTCAATCTTCTTTTGATAAGCTAAACAGGTTGAGCTCTTTCAATAGCTCACTGGAAGGCATTTTTCTCCAGCCCTCAGAATATTTGGTGGCTCTTTGCTGACCTAGCTCCAATTTCACAACATCTTTTTCAAATGAGGATACCAGAACTGGAGGCAGTATAAAGGTTGTATAAAGGTAAAATTAAATAGGTTGCAGAGGAGTTTTTTTTAATTTCGGCTTTTGTTGCTAAAAATTTTGTCTCTCTGCGGTGAGAAAAAACACTCCCCGAATGCCAAAATTTGAACCATGAAAAGCGGCAGTGTGAACAGCGCATCATAGGTGGAGCTGTGCTCCCGGTGACAAAGCTCCTGCCCCTCATTGGAGGTAGTTCAGCTTTGTTGCCGGGGAAGCTCTCTCTCAGCGATAAGGACGGCCACACAGCGCACCTTACAATGGCATGGTTAGAGTGGCACAGCTGCACCGTAGTAAGGTGCGTGGTGTAGACACAGCCTCAGAGCTGGGGAAAGCCGACAGGCGCTGAGGAGCACAGGGTTCAGACAGAGACATCCGTTAGGAGACGAACTATTCACAGGGATTCTCTATAGCCTAGTAAGGTGGAGAGGATGGAAGATGATAATGTACAGGTTGGTTCTGATGAGAAACAGTGAAATGAAAGAGTCTCCATCAATTACATCATGTAATAGCAGACAGCTAAAATGGGACACATTTTAGAAGTGCTTAAATACAAACGCTAAACGTCTAAGTACTAAGACTGGTGAATTTGAGTGCCTGGTATTGAGTGACGATATTGATAGAATAGGCATCACAGAAACCCTTGCACCCCCTCCTGCACCCACGTGGGGAGACTGACCTGTGTGCATGGAGCAGCTGGCATTGTTGCCCCCCACTCCTCCCTGGAACGCTGCTCATCTGGGCACCCCTAGGGGCTGTGGGATGTGGGGGCAAGAAGTGAGATCATCCGAGCTCCCTGCATCCAGGTCACTTTCCTCAGCCGGGCTGCATAGCGGGAGGGCAGAGAGCAGCAGCTTCTGATGCTCCCCTCACAGCACAGCCCAAGTGGGAATAGTGACCAGGACGCATGGAGCACATAGGGTTGCTCCTTACTCCCCTCAAACCTCTGTGGACCCATGGAGGAGCATTGGGGCAGGGGAGAACAGTGAGCACCTTTGCACTGCCACACGGTGCCCTTTGACCCCTGGAGCCCTGGGCAGCTATCTGGGGTCACCACCCCTAAGGCCAGCCAGGCTCCCCAGAACGAGCAGCAGAAAACGCAGAGACTGGCCACACACTGAGCAGTGGTAGCCTGGGCGGCTCGTAATGGAGGCTCAGGGGGGAGGGGTGTCATAACATTTTTTCCCAGATTTGGACCTTAGCGTCCAAAATATGGGTGTTAGCATGAAAACCTCCAAGCTTAGTTACCAGCTTGGACCTGGTAAAGCTGCCACCAGCCAGAGATTTATACAGTGCCTGGCTCACTGTGGTCTCCCCAAAACCTTCCCCGGGGGACCCCCAGACTCAGATGCCTTGAGTCTCACAACAAAGGGAAATAAACCATTTCCCTTCCCCCTCCTCCCCTCCAGGTGTTCCCTCCCTGGGTTCCTGGAGAGATATACAGAAGCAAGCTCCGTGAATCTAAACAGAGGGACTCCCCCCTCCCTGTTTCCAGTCCTGGAAATAGAAGTACCAAGATAGCTAATCTCTCTTCCCCCTTACCCAGAGGGTATGCAAAGTCAGGCTAGTAAATCTAACACAACGAGATTTTCCCCCTGACTTCTTCCTCCCACCAATTCCCTGGTGAGCTGCAGACTCAATTCCCTGGAGTCCCCACTAAAGAAAAAATCCAACAGGTCTTAAAAAGAAAGCTTTATATAAAAAGAAAGAAAAGGACATAAAAATGGTCTCTCTGTATTAAGGTGACAAATACAGGGTTATTTGCTTAAAAGAAAAAAATGAATAAACAGTCTTATCCAAAAAGAATACAATTTAAACATTCCAGCAACTACACACATGTAAATACAAAAAAAACCAATATAAACTTATTGTCTTCTTATCTTTGTACTTACAACTTGGAAACAGAAGATTAGAAAGGCAGGAGATCGAAAAATCACTCTCATAGCCGAGACGCCACAGACACAAGACAAAGAACAAAGAACTCACACACAAACTTCCCTCCACCCAGATTTGAAAAAGTCTTGTTTCCTGATTGGTCCTCTGGTCAGGTGTTTTAGGTTACTGGTGTTTCTCCTTTATAGGTAAAAGAACATTAACCCTTAGCTATCTGTTTATGACAAGGGGGCTCAGCCTCCCCAAACCTTGCACTGCCAAGGGGACAGTGGGGCCCATGATCAGGGGCCCTGGCCAAGTTAGGTCCCCCTGGAAAAGTCTCCCCTATGTCAGCCCCAGGGCTGGAGGAGCTCCCACTCCCTGCTACAGCCAGGGGCTGCAGCAGGGGCACAGAGCTTCTCTGGTCTCAGGGCCACAGCGGGGCAGGGGTAAAGGAGTGATAGGGTGGGGCTGGTGGGGGAAGGGGTGGAACAGAAGTGACAGTGGATGGGGCCATGGGTGGAAGGGGGTAGAGCCACAGACAGAAGGTAGGGGCATGGTTCTGGTGCTGGGGCCCCCACACTTGTTCTCCCTTTCCCGGGGGTTTGGCATCACTAGCCCCGGCTTAGCGAGTAGGGTTCAGTGGTCCCCATAATGTGGGGTGCGACTCCTAGGGGGACACAGAGGAACATTCATGGGGGCACCTCAGGACCTGAGCCAGCCCACATAGAGGGCAGAGAGGGAGCACCGCTCTGCCACAGCTCTTCCCCAACCCCACCCTCAGCCTGATACTCTGGCTCCCAGCCCGGCGTCGACCCCTTTAGCCCTGTCCGCACCCCTCTCCCCAGCAAGCAACAGCCCCACTCCTCCCAGCCCCTGTTCTTGACCGTGGCTTCCGAGGGGCCACAGCCATGGCTAAGAGGGCACAATGTGAAATGTTTGGGGACCATTGGTTTAGGGTGACGTCCTCAATCACTTCTCTGCAGTCCAATAAAAGCTATTCCTCACTCACCTACCCCTCCATCAGTACGGACTAGGTATGTTCTGCTGCCCTTCACTCATACAGGAAGGAGAATAACATTTCATTCCACTCAATCCTAAAGTGATTTGTAACCCAAGACCATCCCAAACTGGTCATTTTGGGGAAGCGGCCCCATCATGCTGCATAGCTAGGCAGAGTAGGTGTGTCTATGCAAACACGATCTGTTCCTGAAGTCTTTCCCCAGCTCCTCACTAGGTGAGAGAGGGGAGCTCATTCAGACCCTGCTTACGCTTAGTATTTAAAAACTCCTTAGTGTCCCTATCTCTGCCGGCCTTAGATTTCTCCTCCTGTCCGTTTTTTGATAGCTCAGATGAGGTGACCGAGTGGTTAAGGTGATGGACTGTTACCCCATTATGTTCTGCCTGTATGGGTTCAAATCCCATTCTCATCAGAGGCATTTAGTCTTCACCCTCCTTTATAGACAACCATCTCACCCTTTGGTACAATAACAGATCAAACAATGTTGCTTGTGTTACCCAAAATTGGGTCAGTTAGTAAGCTTAGAGAGGACTAATAATGCCCCTCCCCCCCAGAGTTTGGCAGAAAGCAGCACATTTATTAGCTTGATAGCTAAGCTCAAAAGAAGGGATGGGGGAGGGTGTCACACTCATACTCACGCTCCCAGGACAGGCCTGGCAGCGGAGATGTCAGGATCCTTTAAGGTAAGTGTCCCACAGCGCAGCGATGGACGGTGCGATGAAGATCAGTCTCCCTGAGGTGCAATAGAATGTAACACAGCGAACCACTGGCCAGATGGGCCGGGTGAAGGGCATTCACTGGAGGTACAAAGGAGAGTGGGAAAGCCACTTCACAGGCATTCAAAGAGGGAAAGGACACAAGCTGGGGGAGTTTAACAGACCTTTTGAGCATTCAGGTTATACAGAGCATACAGATCACTGCTGCTCCTACAACATGATAAGTTCTCAAGCAGCATGTTTCTTACTTTGCCCATCTGTCAATTTTGATGATTATTGATGGAAATATTTTGCCATTGGGTTGTGTGTTTACACAGAAATTGACATTTACCAACAAATACACAATTCTTCCAAGCCTGCCTCGTCTGCAGTTGATGGGTTTAGAGGGACACATTCACTCTTCCAGGTCCCCATTCCAGGCCTGTGCTCTCCAGGTTGTCAACTTCCCGCACTGCTGGGATCCTTCCCTCATCTCCCCCCAAACCACTGCCCCACCCCCACTTCTGGGGTCCCCTCCCTACACTGTCTAACTCCACTGCTGGCAGGATCCCTTCCTGTTCCTTTCATTTCCTGCCTCCACTCTGGGCAAAAGCTCTGCACTCTTCCCACACCAGAAGTTGAACCCAGGCCACCTGGGTGAAAACCAGGAATCCTGACCACTAGCCCATATGGGACTATTGTTGCATCTGACGAAGTGGGTATTCACCCACGACAGCTCATGCTCCAATACGTCTGTTAGTCTAGAAGGTGCCACCGGATTCTTGGCTGCTCTTATTACTAAAACTCAGGCCTTGGCTACACTGGAGAGTTACAGTGCAGGTGGTGGCTTTACAGCGCTGTAACTTACTCCCCGTCCACACTGGCAAGGCACATACAGCGCTGTATCTCCCTGGCTACAGTGCTGCATGTGCTCCACCTCGACGAGAGGAATAAAGAGAACAGAGCTGGTGATGCAGCGCTGGGGTGCCAGTGTAAACAGTGATTAATCTTACTACGCTGTCACTGACCTCCGGAACCTTCCCATAATGCTTTAAGTAGAGATAACGCTCTTTGTTTTGGTGTGATGCCTCTGTTTGTTTTGTTGTGAGCTCAAGGCTCCCGGAGCTGCTTATCTAAAAACCAAACACAGTTACTGTTTGCAGTGAATGAGCAGAGGCAGGGGGATCCCTTTGGAACACCCACAGCTGGTGTTTGCTTGAGGAGAGAAGCAGCCGGGTGGGCACGAGGGGGGGTCTGTTTTGGATCAGCGGCTTATCTGATCTGTGAGGAAAAAAATAAAGGCGGTTATTTGCATTTAGTGAATGAGAGAGGGGTGGGGGAGGAGGCTTGAACTTGCCAGGCAGGGAGCTGAGACAGTGTCAGCTCCAAAAATCCACTCGCTCTGTCTCCCCCACGCTCCGTGTCACACTCCACCCCACCCTCCTCTTTTGAAAAGCACATTGCAGCCACTTGAATGCTGGGATAGCTGCCCATAATGCACCACTCCCAACAGCGCTGCAAATGTGGCCATGACAGAGTGCTGGTAGCTGTCAGTGTGTCCACACTGCAGCGCTTTCCCTAAACAGCTTTAGGAAGACAGCTTTAACTCCCAGTGCTGGACAGCTGCAAGTGTAGCCAAACCTCTCTAAGCCGACCCCTTATGAGAACAGCAGGGACTAGCATGACTAGATGTCCCGATTTTTGGGTCTTTTTCTTATTTAGGTGCCTATTAACCCCACCTCCATCCCAATTTTTCACATTTGCTGTCGGATCACCCTAGCAGGGGTTGCACACAGGGCTGCATTAACCTTCAGGTGCTGAGGTTTCCTTCTCTCCATTCCCAGAGCCTGTGATCAGGAAACAGACATCAGAGCTCCCAGGTGCTGCACAGACCATGACTGAGATCAGACCCCATATTATGCAAGGTGCTGTACAAACCCTGGGCAACACTGAGACACCCAGGAGGTTCCCCTCAAATTCCCTGAGCCTCTGCTGCCCAAATTCTTCTGAATCCCTCTGGTTCACCCCCCCCACCACAAAAAACCCACCTTTCCAAACAGTCCTTCTTTCCTTGCCCCCTGATTCTGGTTTCACACCCTGGGACCATCTCCTCTCTTTGTCTCTCCCCCTCCAGGTGAAGCAGAGATGGAGGCAACTTCAGCCACTGGAGTCAGCCTCAGCAAGCACTGCAGCCAGCCCAGGGGGAGTGGGGGTGTTTGCAGACACAGGAAGGGAACAGGGGGTGCTGGGAAGAAGGCGGCAGGAGAACAAAGCTCAGAGACCCAACATGAGGAAATTCCAGGGGGCGGGGCTCTTAGACATCGCAGGTGCGGGCAGCTCCTGGGGGCGGGGCTCTGGCTCAGCTCGAGGGCGGGGCAGCTCCTCGGGGCGGGGCTCCAGCACAGAGTAGGGGCGGAGCAGCTCCTGGGGGCGGGGCTCTGGCATAGCCCATGGGCAGGGCAGCTCCTGGGGGTGGGGCTCTGGCACATTGTGACGCGGAACCAGGGCTGAACAGCTGCTTCCTGGTTCTCCACGTGCTGCCAGCAGCGCTGGAGCTGCCCGAGCCGGAGTGGAGCCGCTGTTCTCAGCTGCAGCCAGGATCTGCCCCCGTCCCCGCTGGGATCCAGGTGGGGACAGAGACTGGGGCCCGGAGGTTCCCCTTGGTGTGGCAGGCGGGGGTGGGAGGGGAGAAGCCGGAGCTGCATTCGGGGAAGGGCGGTGGGACATTGTGACCCGGAGCCCAAGGGGAATGAGAGGCGCTGGGGGGCAGGAAAGTGACTCTGCCCCAGGGAACCTGGGAGAAGCCTTGAAGGCGCCTCGGCCCCAGTGGAGCTGCAGGAGGATCCGCCCGCCCGCCCCGCTGGGATGGGGGGGGCCGGGGCCCGGCCGTCGTGTGGGGGGGAGGGGCGGACCCCGGGCCAGGCGGGCGGGGGCGGTGTATTAAATCACTCCCCATAACAATGTGCTACTCCCGGGCACTGTGCATGCCCAGTTACAGCCGCTGAAGCCGCTGCCCTTCCCCCTGCCCGGACCAGCCTTAATGTTCCGCCGGGCGCTGGGGGCGGGGCTGGAGCGGGGCGGGGTAGTAACAGGGAGCGTGGGGGGGCGGGCGCAGAGCAGGAAATTGATTGGCGGGGGGGGTAGGCAGCTGGAGGCAGGGTTCGTGGGGGGCTAAAGGGCACAATCCGGACTGGGGGAAGGAGCAGGAGTTGAGCTCAGGGGGAGGCGCTGGCAGAGCCCCCCCCCCTTTGGTGTGAGGGCGGAGGTGTCGAGGGGGGAGGAGAAGCCGGACTTGCAGGGGGGGAGGTCACTGGGGTGGGGGGGAGTAGATCTGTCTCTGTGCAGCCAGGACATTCCCGGGGTGGGAGGGAGGTGAGTTAACTGGATCCTGTCCCTGTTTTTGCCACTTCCTCCCACACACACATTCTCTCAAGATTTCCCCTTTTCTCTCTCATTATCACACGTGGCTATAAAATCCAGGGAGATTCTCCTCCCCCCCCCCCCAATGATCAGCTCTCCAATTGCCTCTGATTTTCCCTTTTCTCTCCATACTTCTCAAATGTCAATTTAAAATCTCTCCGATGGGGGGTGGATTTTCCCACCGATTTTATCTGCAGCGATTTGTCCTTGTTTGAGTGGGAAATTGTTGCCCTGGGTCAATCCCCATAACATGGCTCCCACTGGAGTGGGATGGGATGAGGTTCCCGTTCTCTGCCAGGGCAGGGAAGGGAAGGGAGGAGCACATCCCCCATGGAGACTGCCCAGACCCCATTTCCCAATTCCCCTGCGGCCCCCTTCCATTGTCCAAGGAGCCTTCCAGCTCCCCCCC
Source organism: Gopherus flavomarginatus (assembly GCF_025201925.1). NCBI lineage: Eukaryota > Metazoa > Chordata > Testudines > Testudinidae > Gopherus > Gopherus flavomarginatus. Next base: position 30,448,974 of record NC_066621.1, read on the forward strand.
CCCCCGCCCTTAAATCAGCTCCTCAAAGGGCTCTGAGCTGCTCACGTGAATGGTTGCCCCGTGGCCGGGGGGGACCATCACATTCTGTTTATGTATTGGACAGTCATATAAAATCCAGTCCAACAGTCCCCCTTTCCACTAGTTATTTAATAGCAACATCAAATCCCCTCCGATCTTGGTGGTTTTCTCTCATGTTATCAAATGTCGTTTGTGACAGGGTTCTCTCTGCGTGTCTCAAAGATTGATATAAAATACCCCAAACATTTGCCCCACTTCTCTCTAGTTGTTTTATTTCTAATTGAATATGATGGGTTGTTTCCCAATGTGCTAAGATGCAGCCGCGTCTGGGGTGGATCCATGGTGACCATTATTTGCTAGTGACAGCCCGTGGATCTTTCTTGCCCTCCAGGTCTTCCATTCTCCTGTTAAAGAAGCACTCCCCAGGCTTCCTCTGCCTGTGTGACTGGCCAGCAGGAGGTGGTGTTAACTTTCTAGCCACTTCTCACACTCTGTGAGGTAACACTTGCAGGGGCAGGGAAGGTGTCTGTGTGGGGAGATTGCAGCTGAAGGGGCATTGTGGTAGGGGGAGGCCTCTGGGTGGCTTGGCAGGGGGTACCCTAGTCAGGTTGGTGGGTTGTGGAGGTTTGGGGTTGTCGGGGGTGGTGGTTCTGATGTGCCCATCCCTGAGGCTATGGGTCCTGGAGGTGGGTATCGCTGGGGGCCTGGTGGCTGCAGAACAGTGGGGGTGGGTGTCTCTTGGGGAGGCGGGACAGAGGGTTAAAGGGAGCCTGGTTCTGTGCCAGGGGCTCTGTCTGTGCTTCCCCCGCTGGTTCCTGGTTTTGCTGCCATGCCCAGTGCACAGAGCTGGGGGAGGGGATCCCTGGCACTAGGTGAGGGCATGCCAGGGAAGCAGAGTGATGGGTCGCACTGTAAAGCATCAGGGGGTCACACTGGGCAGAGGAGGGGGTCCCAGGCAAATGTCAGGGTAGATCGTTCTGGAGGGTGGGGAAGTTCCTAGGCAGGCAGTGAGGGACTGAGTTCCCAGTGGGGGGGGGGTCCCTTGAGTGGGTCCCTGGCTGCTGGGGGCTCTTGGTGGGGGGAACCCTTTGGGATTCCCAACCTGGCAATCATGCTGTGGTGGGGGTTGTCTGGCCGGTGGGGCTTTGAGGGGTATCTGGGGTCCCTGGCCAGGGACTCTGGGGGCTGCGTCCCAGGGAATATCTGATGGGATCCTGGCTGGGGGGTGTCTGGGGCCCCTGGCTGGGGGGTCTGGGCTCTGGGTACTAGGGGGTGTCTGGGGGCTGCTGCTAACCATGATCCTTCTCTCTGGTCAACTTGTACCAGAGTCCTGGCTCCTAGTCACCAGGTCACCAAGTCCATTCCCCAGTCACGTGCCCTGTCACTGTGATAACTTTCTGTCCACTTAGCAAACACTGTTAGTGTGAAATCACAGAATTTACTTTTCTCCTCTTTTGAAAACTGCAGGAACTTTCGGTTCCGTTTGGAAAATTTTTGCCCCCAGTCCTTGTCCTAGATCTGCGGGGGTGAGGGAGGTGGGAAGGGAGTCAGCACTGCCACACGATGGTCTTTTCCACAGAGTTCTGAACTCATTCTTTCTGAAATCCGGTGTCATTGAGACCGTTGTTAATCCAGAGTCACTGTATGGAAAGACAAGGAGTGATTCCAGATGGACAGTGGGTCAAATGAGATCAGCCATTCTCCCTGTGAGGAGGGACTCCCATTAGCTGCTCTCCCCAGAGAGCTAAAGGAGGGAAGCTGCTGAAACACTCTGTCCCTCTCTGCTCAGGATATTGGGGTTCAGCTTTCTGGGTCAGATGCTGCAGCCTCCATTGTGATCTGGGAGACCAGGCTTGGCAGCTGCTGCTCCCACAGTGGGGCTCTGTGCTGGGAAGTGACCTTAATTAAAACTTCTTCTCTGCCCGGCCCAGGGGATGACTTTCTGCAGCTGGTCCTAGCCCCCTAGGGCAGTCCTGCGCCCTGTTACTACTAAATTCTGAGCCAGAGTCTCCAGGTAACTGAAAGACCTCAGGGAATGTCCAAGGGTCTGCAAAGAAAGTGACTCTGCACAAACAACACCACCTCATTTCTCCTCCCATTAGCGGTTGCCAGGAGGAAATCCAGCCATGGGAGAGCAAAGCCCCAGGAATGGGACTGTCCCAGCCAGAGGGGCAGGGAGAGAGGACAGGGGAAGGAGAGACTGAAAGGGACAGTGGGAGAAATGAATGTGGGGGAGAGATTTCCAGCGCTCTAGTCCACCCAGACACATGTATTGCTGCATCCTGGGGCAGAACCACTTTCCAGTGAACAAAACAAGGATCAGACAGAGCAAAAGCCAGTTCCTGACTCCATATTCCCCCTGCTGGGGTGTGGCTGCCGTGGGGTCAGTGTCTGAGGGAATCCCCCACAGTGACTCCTTTGGTTCTGCTCTTTTCTAGCCTTGTGTTCAGAGAAGGGGTGAGGGGAGAGAGAAGGGAAGTTAAAAATGTGTCTATGGACTTAGCCTGGCAGGAGGGGCCAGGTCTAAATTGTAATAAACAGATTGAGCATTTCCCAGCATGACAGAATCTAGGGTGTCTGTCTGCAGGGAAAGGGCCTGGGGGAATTGTGATGTGAAATTAACTAAAACCGGTTCTGAAACGCCCACAACTGCCCTTCTCTCCCCAGACAGGCTGCAGAATGTTTTCCTCCAGCTCATCCCAGCCTGACGTGGGACAGGAAAGAGAAATGACTGCAGTGGAGTCAGTCCAGGTAGAGATTATCGGGGGATTGCTGGTGGGTTCCTGCTGGAGGAAAGGGAGAGCAAATACACCAGAGGTGGGAAGGTTTACAGAGTCTGGTTTGGAGGTTGGAGCGGGGCAGGAAATTCACAGCATGGGGAAAGGAGGAGCCCAGGGTGTGGCAGACCTGCTGGGAGTTATTTACTAAGTGGCCTAGATCCTAGGAACAGACCCAGGAGGTTTGGAGGTGGAAATGCCCTAATTTGTGAAGAGAGAAAATAACCCACCTACATGGAGCTAATCAAACTGACCAGACTCCTAGTGCTGGAGCCTGACCTCATTAACCATCAGCTGCTGTGAGATATAAAGGGGACACCCATGAGTCAGGCTTATTGGAGCTGCCTCTCCCTTCATATCCCGCTCCTCACAATGAGGAGGGTGTTGGGCATCCTACCAGCGAGCTCTCCCTGGACCCTGCTAGGGGCTCCATCTCCTGTATCAGTCAGTGGCTAGTAGGGGGGTGATGGATATGCTGGGAGAGATAAGGGGCTCTCTCTTCATCCCCTCACCCTGGCATTTGCTGGATACTCTGAGCCAGGTCGAGGTGGGACTCTCCTGACTATGATCCACCCAGAGCTTCCATTTGATTCACTCTTCTCTGCCACAAATAGTGGGGCTGTGAGTGGGGCAGCAAGTCCTTAGTGTTGGACTCTTACTCTTTCAGGGACTGGTGACCTTCAAGGAGATGGCTATGTATTTCACCAGGGAAGAGTGGGCTCTGCTGGACCCCACTCAGAGAGCCCTCTACTGGGATGTCATGCAGGAGAACTATGAGACTGTGACCTCGCTGGGTAAGGGTTCCTGTCCCTTCTGTTCTTGGAAGGGGAAATGAAGAGTGAAGGTTCACGCCACCCCCACAATGCCATCTGTACCCTGTCCTGTTTCAGCATCACCCCAATAGGCCAGTGACACAGATAATACCAGAGACCCTCCTTTGCTGCAGAACACTTTGGGAACAAAGCACAGGAGCCGTATTGCGCAGTGTCAAATACCTCCTGTTTGCTCAAGTGAAACTGGGGGTTAGGTCTGGCATAACTGTCCCATACCCCTAATCATTTTCGTTGCCCTTTTCTGAACCTTTTCCAATTCCAATATAACTATTTTTGAGATGGGGTGACATGTGCATGCAGTATTCAAGATGTGGGTGTATCATGGATTTATTTACTGTTTTTACAAATATGATCTATGAGATATTCTGTCATATCTATCACTTTCTTAATTATTTCCTACATTGTTCACTTTTTTTCACTGCTGCTGCACATTGAGTGGATGTTTTCAGAGAACTATCCACAGTGACTCCTTGATCCATCTCTTGAGTGGAAACAACTAATTTAGACCCCATCATTTTGTATGTATAGTTGGGATTGTGTTTTCCAATGGGCTGCACTATGTGCTATCCTGTCATCTAGTACTGCTGAGATCCTGGATTCAGTAATATCCCTGCCCTTCCTGTTCCCTTTCTCCACCGAACCCCGCCAGCCCATGCTTCCTGTTCCCAGCTTCCCCAGGATTCTCGCACTGTCTCTGAACCTCTCTGTCAGCAAGAAGCAGTGCCAGGGACACTTGCCCTCTGTCTGGAGTCTTCGATTTCTGGGACATGGATTTACTTTCTCTGTGTTCTAAGAGGCTCTGTCATAATGAGTGTCTGTGATGTTACCCAGAGTACAATCTGGACTGTTAAATAGCTGTCCCCCAGTCCTCCTGCATGGGGTGCCTTTTCCACTGTTTTCCCGTGAGAACAGCCCCTCTTGGCCAATTAACACACAGTCTCCAGCATGTAACTCACTCCCAGCTACACAGTATTGAGTGCTGCTAGACAGCCACTCATGAATTACACCTCAGGAGAAAAGCAGCAAATTCTCAAGTGCCCAACTTTCCCCCAGAAATGTGCATCTTGCACTGTCCAGCACGCTACTGAACGACCCAAGCTCATATGAAGTCTGTCATTTCATCAGCGGAAAATGACATGCACCAGCTTGTTATCCCAAACAGAGTTTCCAACACACTTCAATCCACACATACTGGTTAGATGAACAATAAACCAAGATTGTTAACTACCAAAAACTAAAACTAGGCCGAGTCCATGAAAGGGGCACTCCCAGGAGAGACTGTATAAAGGCTGGAACATGAAACACCTTTGTAAACCTGAGACAGCTGCCTTGGGGACAATGACAGGGAGAATCCCCCAAAGTGACTCCTTTGTTTCTGCTCTTCTCTGGCCTCCGATTGTTCCTTCCAACGTGGAGTACTTTGCATTTGTCTCTACTGAATTTGATCCTATTTACTTCAGATCATTTCTCCCGTTTGTCCAGATCATTTTGAATTTTAATCCAATCCTCGAAAGCACTTACAACCCCTCCCAGCTTGGTGTTGTCCGCAAACTTGATACGTGTAAGAGAGAGACTGTTACTGGGAGGGTTTCCCCATGTGTCAGAGGGTTACACCCTGGTGGGAGGGGGCTAGCCCTATACTGGAATAAGGTCACTCTGTGCTTCACAGTGTGCTAGAACCTAGAATGTGCATTAGCAGGGGAAAAGCTGGGGGGAATCGGCTTGGGGAATGGACAAAAGCCTAGTCTGAATTCTCACACCTTGCCCTTTTCACCCCGGCAGGCCAGAGAATAACATCCATGTTTCGCTGCAGATCATCTCGTCCTCCCAGGGGCAAGGAAATGGCTGCAATGGAGCTGGCTCAGGTTAGAGATTATCAGGGTGGCGAGCTCTGCTTGGAGGTTGAGGAGCAGTAAATGCATAAGAGGGTGGGAATTGCTAGAGGTGGTGGGAAGCAGCAAATATCTCGGGTGGAGAAAGAGAGGGGACAGCATGTGACAAACCTGCTGAGACTTGTGTAGTGTAGGGCGTGATGGGTTGTCACCCCCAGGAGGCAGTTTGTGGAGTTTCTGGGAACTGCTGTGTCCTCTAACCCTCACGCTGGGCTGGCCCTTCTCACACTGCTTTGCTGGAGATTTCGCCAGCCTCTCCAGGGCCTGTTATCACCCAACACAACAGCAGGTGGCGCCATGCAGCCAACTAAGCTACCTGAGTGCGTTACCTAAGCCACTCAAGGACAGATAGAAGACAAGAGCCAATTTCCCACTCCCCAACCTTGCACACTTGCTGTAGTATAAATCTAGAGTGATACCATCTTATAGTGCACAGGGATCTCTATAATGCAAGCTCATTAATGTAGTTCCCCTTCCCCTCGATATGGGACAGATGTGCACAACAAGCTGAGATTTTCCCCAGACACTTCACTCAAAATACGCTGGTTAAGATAAAGCATCAAACAAGTTTATTAACTGCAGAAAGATAGATTAAGTGATTATAAGTGATAACAAACAGATCAAAGCAGATTATTTAGCAAATAACCAAAACTCAGACTAAGCCTAACATACTAGATGGATAGAATTTGAATTAGCAATTTCTCACCCTGACTGATGGTACAAGCAGTCCCCCAAGTTTTCCACTAGCAGGGTCTTCTCTGTTCACAGAATTTCTGATAGTTTGATGTCTGCTGGCACTGGAGATCACTATTTTGGCATCTCTCTCTCTGTCTCAGTGAGCACCCGCTGTGGTTGTTGAAAGTCTGTGATGGGATCTATGGGATGCAACTGAACAGTGGGACCCCTGAGCCCTTTGTCCCACCACCTGGGCTCCCTCTCACACATGTGATGCTGAGACAAGCTGTGAATCTCTGGCAGATATTGCACTTACACAGACATCCGTAGGCAGGGACACAGCCAACTGAATTACATGAATGCTTCTGCAGCCACTCATAACACTCATGATAGAAAGTCGCCCCCCCCTACAGCTCTGCAGCCTTGCACCCCTGGATCATACCATCTTGCCTTAATCAGAAGCCTGATCAGTGTGAGTTTATTACACAGGGTCCACCCCTCCCTCACTGTGAATAGTACATGAACCAGCCTTGAAATGGAACTGAGATTTCCCAAGAACTTCAAGCAAAATACACCAGTTTAAGTAGAGCATAAAACAGATTTATTAACTACAGAAAGATGGAGTTTTAAGGATTATAAGTGGTAGGAATAAAAGCTCAAAGTAAATTACCATGGAAATTAAAGATAAATTCACAATCTAAACTTTACACCTTATTACACTAGGGCGTAGTTCAGTTATGCACACAGGAAGGCTTAATGCTCGAGCTGCTGCACATGCTGGGCAGGCTTAAGGTCGGGCTCCCCATGGCAGGAGAGAAGAAGACTCGGCCCCTGGAGGGGCAGGCTGGGGCTTCCTGGATCCCATTTGCTCACAGCCAGCGCCCTGCCCCCACTCCCAAGTCATTCATTACGCCCCCAGGTTGTCCAGAATGGAGCATCAGTTTTCACTGCACTACGTCCACTTATGGCTTACAGGCAACTCCCAGACTCACCACAGTCCACCATCTCGGCCAGAAAGGAGCCCACTCAGCCACACCATTGCTGCTTTTCCTTCCCCCCAGAACCCCGCTTCATCTGGGCTGCAAGTAACTATCCCTGGGATGCCAACAGGCAGCCGCAGGGGACTGTTTCCCAGCAGCCAACCGCACCTCCATGGGTTCAGCCCTCAGAAGGGCAGGTGGGGGTTTCCTGGATCCCACTTGCTCACAGCCAGCCCAGCCTCCACCTCTAAAACCATCAGTCATGCCCCCAGGTTGGCCATAAAGGAGCCGCCATTCTCCACTTGGACTCAGCTTTGCTTGTTTTCCTTTCACCCAGAACGTCCCTTCTTCTCCTGGGCTGCAAGTAGCCACTCCTGGGAAGCCAAGAGGCAGGCACAGGATTCTACCTCCCAGCAGCCAACCACACCTCCGCAGGCTTTGCAGAATGAAGGGTGGTGCTCTACTATCCCCACTTAGCCGCACAGCTTCTTCCCTGCCTTCCTCAGCTCAACTTTCCTCTATTGCCCCATTCCTGCCTCACTTCCTCCTTTGGCCAGTCACGCAAAGGAGCCCAGCAGGAAGTGAGAGCCTCTATAGGCCAACGTCCAACAGCAGAGGTGGCCAAGCCACAAGCCTTCAAATGGTGACTGGCCTAACTACTCTAGGTTCTCCAGCCTGACACCAAGGTGCTTTCTCCACTGCTGTCAGCATCCTTTGTCATGCAGGGGTTGGAGTTATCCCAGGGACAGGCCAATAGGAGGAGTGCCCTTTCTGAACAACAAGGGCATCTGGAAAAAGGAAGCCAGCATGTTTCTGCCTGGTTTTAAACCAGGGACCTTTTGCGTGTTAGACACATGTGATAACCACTTCACTACAGAAACTCCACCTACTGGGTTGTTGCTCACTCTGGCACAGACCGATGGACAAATCTAGAGAATGTGGTGGTAGGCCCTCGATAGGTCAGCTGGAGGAGCAGAGGACTGGAGCCAGCACTCAGGAAGTCGTCCTTACCTCGCCCGTGTGACTCCAGCTTGAGGGAGAGCTTCTTTTTCTTCTCCTTGCTGACAAAGAGCAAGAGAAGAATGAAAGGTCAGGTGGGCCAACTCGGTGCAGAAGCCCATGCTGTCTTTTCCTGCTGCATAGCCTGAAATGAGGGAATCGTGGCAGTTAAAGGAACTGCTGCACTCTCGGAAAACATCCCGGCCGTGCATAAAGGAGGATAGAAGAGCCTGTTAGTCTAGCACGCTCCCAACTGAACTGTTTCAGCAGCTGCTAGGTTTCTTTTTGGCCTGTTACTTTTCTGTCTGTGATGTTGTTGTCAGCTGTGGCACAGAAAAAGGACGTCATTGCGAGCTGCCCATGAAGATAAGATTAACTTTTGCCTTCCTTGCTCGGCTTTACTTGCTTCCTCACCCTATTCCTGCCTTAGTTCCTGTGTTACCTGAAGGCAACAGGGGCCCAGCAGTACGAAGAGGAAGTTAGACAGCTAGACCCTGGTGGCAAAAGTTCTATCACCGCTTGCCACCCCACTCTCTTCTCCCAGATTCACATATTGACCGCCAGGGACCTGGTGCCCAGCAGCGCAACGGAAGGCAGTGGACAGAGCCACCCTCGCCTTGAAGCTCTGGCTCATTAAACCGTATCTTCAGTCGCTGATGGCCAATGAGAGACCAACAGCGCTTGCTATTTTAGCACTTGAAAATGCCATTGGTCAGTCACTGGATCTCTTTAATGCTGTTACATAACAAATGAAAATAGAATCTCAGTGTGACATTCTGTACCTTTGGGGGAGTGTGCTGTAACCCCCATATTCCTCATTTTCATATAATCGTGATCTTATATACAGAGCATGCCTTGTAAGGTATCAGGGGAAAGGATATGATCTGCTGAAAGTCATTTCTCTACCCATAGATGTTTACCATTCATGCATATGAAGTTATGAGAATTGTGCAGTGTGGTTATCACTATGCTGTAAGGTGGGGGAGTCAGCCAAATATTAGCTCCCCAGTGACAACAGCAAGGAAAGTAACCAACACCCGGACAGGGTGTCAAACAACCCATCAACAGCCATTGTTCAGCAAGGGAGCTACAGTGCAATCACTTACCTGCAAGAGGACACCCCAGGGGAATTGCTCAGACTTGCTTGGAGAGACGCAGTGATGCTCACCTGACTCTGAAGGGGGAGCAAAGCCAAGAGGGAAGAAAGGACATGATAAAAGAGAGACATTTGCCATGCTTTGTCTCTCTCGTCCACCTACATCTACAGACACCCCCACACCGAGCAACTGAAGCGCTGATGAAAGGGGAGAGCCTGGCTCAAAAGCCACCAGCCGGCCTGTGGTGAGAAGCATCTAAGTTTGTAAGGGCATTGAAAGGGTTAAGATCAGCTTAGAGTGCATTTTGCTTTTATTTCACAAAAACAACGAGGAGACCGGTGACACCTTAAGAACTAACAGATTTATTTGGATACAAGCATTAGTGGGTAAAAAGCCCTCTTCTTCAGATGCATGGAGTGAAAATTGCAGATAGAGGCATAAATATGTATTGGAACATGATGTAAAGGGAGTTACCATACAAGGGGAGAACCAGTGTTGAAGGCTAATTCAGTCAGGGTGGATGTGGCTCTCTCCAAGTAATTGACAGGGAGGTGTCAATACCAAGAGAGGGAAAATTGCTTTTGTAGTGAGCCAGTCACCCCCAGTCCCTCTTCAAGCTCAAATTAATGGTGTTAAGTTTGCAGATCAGTTGTAACTCTGCAATTTCTCTTTGAAGTCTGTTTTTGAAGTTTTTTGAATGGCTTCTTTTAAATGGCTACTTTGAATGGTTACGTTTAATTGTGTTATTGAATATGAACATGTAAGCATGTTATGGAAGTCCCATGTGGTCTAGTGGTTAGGATTCTTGGCTTTCACCCAGACAGCCTGGGTTCAGTTCCCCATGCAGGAACAATGCAGAGCTTTTCCTTGGAGGGGAGACAGGAAACAAAAAGAATGGGAAGGGATCCTGCCAGCAGCAGTGCTGGACAGAGTTGGGAGCAGTACTGGATTTGACATGGTGCCATAGTGCTAGGCCCAAGCTCTGAAGGGACCTGTAACAGTAACTTCCTCCCCTCTGCAGAAAGGGAGCCTCAGAGCAGCCTGGATTCAGTAGGGGAGCTGAGACCCCATAGGGCCCTGGGAGCTGTAGTTCCTTGACCAGCTCCCTGCCTTAGAGAAAAGAAGGAACATTTCCCAGCATTCCCTTGGCTGCTATCAACAGGAAAGGGGGGGGGAAGCTGTGAGACTCCATGCGCTGCAGCTTGCTGTGGCTGGGGGGCTGGCTGCTAGAAGGGGGTGCCACCTGTGAATAGGGAAGAGGTGTGACCAAGGAGTAGAAGGCTTTGGCCCAGGTAGCACCCTCAGAAGACTTCCCCAGACAGGCTTAGGGATGCTGGTGTGACCTCGCCTGGCAGCCCCCAAAGATGGAACTGGGTGGACTAACTGGACAGGGCCCCTCTCTATCTGAAGCTGGGCAAGGGAGGTATGTGGATCCCACCAGAAGGTAAAATGGTAAGTAAAGAAGGGGAGGCTCTACTGGACCTGGACCTGGACAGCTTCAGATACAGGACAGGAGGATTTCCACTTCTGAGCCATGAAAATAGAAATTGACTTTTCCTTTCCAGATGTATCTAATATTCATAAAGGGAATCTAGCCCCTGCCTTCCAGATCTGAACACCTCAAAATCAGGAGTGCTCAAGCTCAATTTGGGCAGCTGTTACTTCATTTCTCCCAAATCAAATATGCTGATCCACTGTCATTTACTGTAGAAAAAGTAGGAGAAAATTGAGCAACAAACGTTGGGGTCTTCACAGTGCTAACGAGGGCTGGAATTGCTATTTTCAACAGGCATTACACTTTTTTTTTTTAGTTTTGTTTGTTTAAAAGGAAGATAGTGATATTGCACTGGCAAATTCCCCATAGAAACAAAGAATGGAACAAAAGAATAATAAAGGCACCTCAGCTTTCCTCATTTATGTAGGACAGTCTTATTAGATGGATTCAGACATTTTCCAATCACAGAAGCTGATAATTGTTCCACTTTACTGCAGTTCTGTAACCATGCAGGAACCTAGAGGAGGAAAGTGCCTAACTCCAGAGTCTGCAGCTGCCTAGGGCCAGTGCTGAGGATTTAGAGTCCTTAGTGCTGCCCTTGCAAGGTTCAAGCATGCTCAGCCTTGGCATTGCCTCCGCTCCTGCGGCTAGTAGCTGCAGCTGTCTAAGGCTGGCCTCTGGCAGTTGCCCCATGGCTGTAGCTAGAGAAACTACAAGTGGCTCTATGACTCCTGGGGCCATTAAGCTAGAGCACCTAAAGACACTGGAGTTAACCTCAAGGAACAGAGGTCACCAGTAGGAAAGAAATGTCGGGGGAGCAGGGAAGGCGGGAGCAGGTCAGGCTTGCAGAGGGAGCTTCCAGCTGGTTGGGAGCATGTCCAAAGTAGAAAGGAAACAAGTATGGGGAGAGGTGGTGGTGACCAGGTAGCAGACTAGCATGTAGATGGGAGCAGAGGGAGAGACGCTGGTGTCTTCAGATTCCCAAGGGCTAAGTCCTCACTGTGGGGAAATGGTGTTTGCAGGTGGCTTGCTCACATGGCAGGATGGGGGCTGAGGGAGGGATCTGTCAGAACTGATCAGGTGTCTGCTGGCTTTAGGACTTTGAGCTGAGACTAGGACCACATGCAGTGACTGGTGACATGGGGGGGTACTGGAGACATGGCTAGAGAAGGTCTGAATGAGGAAAGAGATAAATCTGTGGGGAGTTTCCTTGGTCACTATGAAAGTTCTGCTCACTGTGGACACTGGTAAACCCACATGGGTGCACAGCTCAATAAGAAAACCGGCGGGCTGAGGGAGCTGTGTATGGCAATGCATATAGTCATGGAGATGTGTGTGATGAAAATGAAAAATGTCTCTGAGGTTCAGTACCGGGTATACGAAGGCACCAATGGCACTGCCCCACCAGGCCCACACTCGGAGCCCACAGTTACTACACTGGGGCCCACAAATGTGTTTGGTGCCAGGGCCAACAAAAGGTTAATCCAGCCCTGACTGCCTGAGCACTATTTCAGCCTCACATTTTTGGGTGGAACTCCCACAGTGAGAGCTGTAGAGCACTCCCTCGCAACACACACGCACACACTCGTCCTGGTGTTGGGAGGGGAAGAGGAGAAAGGACAAAAGAAGAGATGAAGAGAAAGGAGGGATTGACAGGTGAATGGAGGAAAAGGTGAAACACAAAGGACAAACCCTAATGTCCCCATGATTCTAAGGGACAAAATCCCAGGTGCGGAATAAAATTCTGCCTCCTTAAGCTCATGTTTTCCATGCCTAGAATTCAACTCTCACCAGATGGATCAGACTGAACAGGTTTCACACCTCCAGGAGGCTCTTACCTTCTAAACTGGGACGGCTGTTTTCTAGTAAAATCACTTCAAGGGAAGGAGAAAACTGGAAAGAGGTTTCTCCTGGCGCTCACGTCCGTGAACCCGAATATTCTCTCAGTCCTCAGACAGAGACCTGGAGAAGGAGACTTGCTGAAGCAAAGCCACAGGGGTCTCTGAGGTTTCCCTAGCCCCTGGCCCCTGACTGATGTCAGGATCACCTGCTCACCAATAGTCTTTGACCAATAGTGTGAGGTCCTGCAAAAGGCCTTTGTGATGTCACTGCCACACCCCGCCCTTGCTGTGCCAATGTCCTGCCCCTGGCCAGGCACTTTGGAGCTTTGAGCTACTCCCTGTGGATCACCTCACTCAAGGAGCTTTTCTATAGAGCATCCTCAGATGTCTAAGCACACGAGTGCCATGGCAATGAACTGACACACATGGCACCAAGATGAGATCATTAGTAGACTAACCTATAGGAGAAGGACACCCCGGCATTAGTAGAGGAGAAATCCCTACTGAACATGCATTACACCTAGCAGCCGCTGCGTGGGGTTGGGCGGGGTCTGTGGAGGGGGGAGACCTGGGAAAGGGATAGATGGAAAATGTCTGTGCAGCCTGGATATGGCCGGGGGACGAGTGGAGAAGAGCAGGTGACCCCTGAGGAGCGGGGAGAAAAAGGGAGGGCTGAGATCCCCTCGGAATTACCACTGCCCCCTCCGTGGAGAACCCCCTCCTCTCCTGTCCTGCCCCCTTTCTCCCTAGAGAGCAACAAGCAACATCCAGGCTGACACCCCCTTCCCTCAAACCCCTGAGAAGTTCCCTGTTCCCCTCCCCACATTGTGCCCCATTTTCTCTCCCCTTTGCCAATGGCCAGTTCAGATCTCAGGTTTGGGATGTTTCCCCCCATTTTCACGTGCAGTGATTTGTCCTTGTGTAGGGGGGAAATGGTTCCCCCGAGTGATTTCTGAACTGGGCAGAGCCTGGGAGGGGCCTGAGAGAGGGACACCTTTGGGCTGGTCTGCGGGGGGCCACTTTCTGCTGGCAACAGGGCGTGGGAAGGGCCAGGAAGGGGAGGGGGGAGCAAGTGTTCCCCATAGAGAGGGTCCAGCCCCAGGCTGCTACCAGTAGCACATTCCTATCCTGGCCGGAGGGGGGGCTTTCTCCAGCTGGGACCTGCCCCCTAGGCAGCCCCAGGCTCTGACCGCACCAGCCCCGCCTGGAGCCCCCAGTGAGTGAGAGACCCCGGAGGGGGAGGGGGAGGGAGCACTGGGCCCTGACAGGAAAGTGACTCTCTCCCCTCAGATCTTGGTGTTTTCCTCTCATGTTATCAAATATGCTGTTTGTGACACAATTTCTTTGCAAATCTCAAAGATTCAAATAAAATAACCTAAACATTTGCCCCACTTTTCTCTAGTTGTCTGTTTCTAATTGAATATGCCCTGAGATTTTCCTGTCTCTAATTATAAAATAATAATATAATCTCAGATTTACATCTTTTCTCAGATTATTGAACACAAAATGTTTGCAAATGTTGCCCATTTCCTCTTTATTCATTTATCAAGTATTCATGTGAAACACTCAGATTTTACCTCCTATCAACAACTGATATAAAATCTCTCTGATTTTCCACTTTCCTCTGTAATTTGCAAAATGGATCCAAAATCTCTGATTTCCACCCTTTGTCTTTCATTTCTGAACACTGACCTGAAAGCTCAGGTTTTCCCTCTGTGTCATTATCAAATGTCAATTAACAATCCTCTCAAGTTTTGTGCTGTTCCTTATGTTTCTAAATCCCAAAAACTTCTTCCTTTGGGGAACCTGTTGCCCTGAGTCACTCTCCATTCTGGATGTTGCAGGGGATTAAATTTCCCAGTGATTGTCTTTCCCCTCTCCTTTGAGGATCATTTGTTCCCTCTTTTAGCTCTGTTAGATATTTGCCAAAGAAAGAGACCAGCCTGATATTTAATACACATCAAAGCCAGAGGCCTCCCCCCTGTTTGGGGATCAGTGGTTCGCAGCTGGTAGTGGGAGAGTTGGCTGGCCCCTTTTCTTTTCTCCAGCTGGCACAGGATGAGGGGGTCACTCTGAGTGCAGCATGTCTTGAGAAGTATCCCAAACCACAAGACAAATGGTCTCTGTGAAGGGTTGCTTCCCACAGTGCTAAGATGTAGCCACCTCTGGCAGGATTCATGGCGGCTACTACGCAGGCCACGGAAATTTTTTACCTATTTTGCCTCTCCATACCAGGCCTGCACAACATACGGCCCACGGGCAACGTGCGGCCCGTGAAGTCTCACTGTGCGTCCCGCAGCCGGGAATCAAAGGGCTCTGGGCTGCCCATAGCCGCGGGGAATCCAAACCCCTTTAAAGTTCAGCCGTGGCCGGGATTCAAAAGGTTCTGAGCTGCCCGCAGCCGCAGGGAGCCCAGAGCTCTTTAAATCTCAGCCGCGGTCAGCATTTATAGGGCTCTGGGCAGGCGGGCGGGGAGCTCAGAGCTCTTTAAATCCCAGCCACCAGGGCCAGCTTTAGGCCAATTTAACCAATACCCTTTAATCGGCCTCGCTCCTAAGAGGACCCCGCACCCAAGCCCCAGTACCAGCAAAAGCCAGTGCGCTGTACCAGGGTGGCCCAGTTTCCCCAGGGGGCAATTTAAAAGGCCTGGGGCTCCCAGCAGGGGCTGGAACCCCAGGCCCTTTAAATTGCCACTAGAGCCCTGCTGCTGGAGCCCTGGGGTATGGCTGCGGGGCTCTGGGGGCTATTGAAAAAGTCCAGGACTCCCATTGCTTTTACCTCCCCGGCCCTTTAAATAGCCACTGGAGCCCCGCCGCTTCCCCAGGGTTCCCGCGGCTATTTACAGAGCTAGGGCAGTGGAAGCAGGGGCGCCCCGGGCCCTTGAAATAGCCCCCAAGTCCCAGGCTGCTGCTGCTACCCTAGTGGGAGAGGGGGGAGGAGAAGGAGGAGGAGGAGGAGAAGGAGGCACTCACCATAGAGGATGGGCTGTACCCCCTGTACCTGCACCCCCTGCCCTGCCTGCAGCCAGCCCGTCCCCAGCCAGCCCCTGCTGCACCCCCTGCCCGCACCAGCCCCGCACCTCCTGCCCTACTTGCACCAGTTCCTGCCTGCAGCCCGCCCATCTCCAGCCAGCTCCACACCCCCTGCCTTGCCTTCAGCCCTGCACTAACCCCTGTCTCCAGCCAGCCCTGCACCCCCTTCCCTGTCTCCAGCCAGCCCCTGCCACACTGACTGAACTGCCCGCACCAGCCCTGCACCCCCTGCCCTGTCTCCAGCCATCCCCTGCCATACTGCCTGCCCTGCCCGCACCAGCCCTGCACCCCCTGCCCTGTCTCCAGCCAACCCCGTACCCCCTGCCTTGCCTTCAGCCCTGCACCAACCCGTCTCCAGCCAACCCCTGCCGCACCCCGCTGCCTGAAGCCAGCCAGTCCCGCACTCCTTTGTCTCCAGCCCTGCCAACCCATGCCGCACCCTCCCTGTGGCCCTGCCTGAAGCCAGCCAGCCCACCCCACACCTCTTGTCTCCAGCCTGCCCCACACCCCTTGCCCAGCCTGCAGCCAGACCCTACCTCTCGCATCCTCCCCCTCCCCCACTTCCAGCCAGCCCCATATTCACTGGTGCCCTGCAGTTCCGAGGGAAGTAACCCTGCACACCTGCTTCAATGAGATGGGCAGGGAGCAGCTGGGACCCACACATGTGCACCCTAGCACACCCTAAGGGAGTGGCAGAACTCATTTCTAGTTCAGACCCATCTTTTTAGAAAAGAACTTTTAGGAAGGGTTAACATACATCTGTACTTTCCCGGACATGTCAGGCTTTTTGGTTCTTAAATCACCATCTGGGAGGAAAATACGGACGTATGGTAACCCTACTGGTACAAAAAATACATACTCTGGCAGAACTTTTTATAGGGAACCCGTTGTTAGGAACTGAAAGGCTTTTTTTCCCCAATCATCCCTGCGGGGCCCCGCCATAAATGTTCAAATTGGGCACAGCACTTCCTAAAGCTGGCCTGCCAGCCACGGCCGGGATTCAAAGGGCTCTGGGCTGCTCGCAGAGATTCCCGGCCGCAGCTGAGGTTTAAAGGTCTCAGGGCTCCCCACCGCCACGGGCAACCCAGAGCCCTTTGAATCCCGGCAGCAGCTGAGATTTAAAGGGCTCAGGGATCCCTGTGGCTGCAGGCAGCACAGAGCCCTTTGAATCCTGGCGGCAGCTCCAGGGGATGGAGTGAGGCTGGGATTTCAAGGGCTCAGGCTCCCCTCAGCAGCAGGAGCTCTGGGACCTTTAAATCCCTGCCCCAGCCCTGAAAAGCTCCGGGTTCCCCCAGTCGTCAGAGCCCCAGGCCCTTTAATTTGACCCTGAGGGCTCCCAGCCACCTCTTTGGCTGGGAGTCCCTGGTTGATTTAACATCAAGTAACACCTCCCCACCACCAACCTTCCTTTTTGACCCACAGCTGTTTTGGTGGGGCGGCGCTGGGGAAGGAGGGTTTGTTTCTGCAGGGCTGGGGGGTTTCGGTCCTCAGCTGTTTTCTTTGGAGTATTGTGGCCCTCCCTGTTTTACTCAAAGTACTGTACAGGAACTTTTCAGGGGGATTAAGGCAAAATGCTGCAATTATTTGTAATACAGGTATCAATTAATACTCTATGATATGCACATGAGATATATATCACAGTCATGCATTCACGCACACACACAAACATAAACACACTCTGTCTTGCTGTTGTTACCAACTAGTTGCTCCCCTTAACTGCACTGGCCAGGTGAGTTAGATGGGGGAGGGGTGGAGCCAGGCTTCTACCGATCCAAATCGATGGTCCGATGGTAACAAGATGAGATCCGGGGTCCTTCTGCAAGACACCTCGCATTTATAGCAGCTTCCCTCTTATGCAAATCTAGACCAGGTTCAAAATCTGAGTCTGCGTCCGTTGGTCTTTGTGCTGCTTTTCTCTGGGTGTTGTCCCAATGCTGCTCAAAGAGGGTGTTTTCTAAAGAAGGTGCTTGCTTCTAATCCCTGAGGCCATCAGTATGTCTCCTCTTCTTTTTTGGGCCCACTTGACAAGTTGTATTGTCCTTTGCTCTGGCTCCCATTCCCTCTTCAACTGTTGTAGCTGTCTGGAGGTGGGTGTCTTCCAAGCCTCACTCATTCACACCTCATTCAGTCAATAGAGCAATTGATTACAGAGTGCGGGGGAAGATCTCATTCTACTTCTAGCAAAAAGGCACATGTTTTCTTTTACTTTAACTATACTATCCTTAGGGGCTATAACATTTGATACAAAGTTTTCTACCAATTTTCTATATAGGGATCTAATACAAAGTTGTATGAAAATAGAGAGGCACAATGCCAAGTCATATGAATTACAAAATAACATCATGCCGGATGCAATGTCATAAAGATAAAGATACTTAATACAAAATAACACAATGCAACGTTATAAAGATTTATAGAGATAGTTAATACAGAGATTTCTCTACATCACCGCTTTACGAGTTGTGCAGGCCTGCTGACGGCATTCGTGGGGCTTCTTGCTCGTGTGGATTCTCTGATGCTGAATAAGGTGAGAGCTGCGATTGAAGGTTTTCCCGCACTCACTGCATTCATAGGACCCCTCCTGTGTGTGGATTCTCTGATGCCGAATAAGGTGTGAGCTGCGACTGAAAGTTTTCCCGCACTCACTGCATTCATAGGATCGCTATCCTGTGTGGATTCTCCGATGCTCAATAAGGTGCGAGCTGCGACAGAAAGTTTTCCCGCACTCATTGCATTCACAGGGCCTCTCCCCTGTGTGGATTCTCTGATGTTGAGAAAGGCCTGATCTGTAAGTGAAGTTTTTCCCACACTCAGCACATGTATTTTTTTTTGCTTTTCCCTGCAGATTTCCTGCTGTATTCTGGTTTCCTTAAGGCCCTTCTGAGTTCCCTGACAGGAAATAAATTTATCCATTTTCTCCCCTGGCTGGTTTCCCTGCTCTTTTTCTGGTCTGTGCTGAACCTCACACGTTATTGCATCACCTGCTGTGATAGAGACAGAAACCTCAAACAGGGATGGAAAGGGGAAGGCCAAACCAAAACAAGTGCTGGAGAGAGGACAAATAAAAATCAGGAACTCAGCTCCCCCCAGCAGGAGAGAGGAAGGGATCAATTCAGCCTTCACATCCCATCCAACTTCACAGGGGGAAGGGAGAAAGCTACTGCCCGGTGTCTGCTAGCATCTATAGGAAGCCTTGAGCTATATTTACCCTGCGGATGCGACCCCTGCTATGGACAATAATGAACTGAGAGACTTCCCAAGAGCTTTGTAGGGCATCCTAGATGTTTCCTTCAGGCACTTACAGATTCTGAGTTGGTTTAATGTTTCCTCATCTGTGCGGGGAGATCTCAGGATCTCTCTTTCCTCAGAACCCTGGAGCTCTGGGACCCATGGCTCTTCCCCTTGTTCCAGCTGGGAGATCATATCACGTTGGAAAACCAGAAACTCCGCTCAGATGAAAAAAAACAAAGGAGTTCAGTTGATTTCATACAACTTGATCATCAAAAACATTCTGTTAATTTATCTTCAGTGCTTAGTGTGACCTAGTGTGCCTGGGGCAGTCCTCACTGAAAATGCCAAGGTCAGAGCAGGCTGAAAAAGGGAGAGCAGATGTTCCCCATACTGGTGGTTAACACTGAAGTTAAACTCACTGACCAGTCACAAACTGTGCTTCTGATCCCACACACTGGTTAACGAGACTCTGAAAAAAGAAATCACACGGCCCCCTTTATTGCATGACAGTTCTCTGACTCCTAATCAGCAACTAGGTCCCGTACAGTGAGAAGTTATTTTAAAACTCTGCTCACTGTGATACAGCATGGCCAGAGGGCAGCAGGAGAGTGATCCTAATTGGATCCAGGAAGTGGGTGGGTAGAAGGTTAGCCACATTACCCAGGTTTGGATCTCATCCAAAATAGCATGCTGCCAGCCAATCCTTTAGCAGTTAAACTAAATGTTTAGAAGAAAGAACAAATGAAAGAATGAAGTTAAATTCCATCCTTCCAGACAATTCTTTAGCATCTAAACTAAAGGTTTCAAAGAAAGAAAGACAGAAAGAATTTAAATGGAAAAGCAGTCAGATACATTCCAAAATGGATATATCAGGTTCTTAGCAGTATTGGTGAGTTGCTGGCTTGAAAGTCTGTCTGGAACGCATCCACAGCTTGGATGGCTCATTCAGTCCTTTATTCCAGGGTTCAGTTTGTAGAGAAGTTGCTCCAGAAGTAGGAAGGGGGATTGAAGACAAGATGGAGATGATGCAGCTGCGCTTTATATTCCTTTTGCCATGTGGCTTGTACTTCCTGTGTCCAAAACACAAGCTTCACAGCACATGGCATGGAAAAGCTTTGGAGGTTTCATTACACAGGCAAACCCCGGCATGTCTTGCTGACTCAATAGGTGTATCCCCTTGGTCCATAGGTACATTGTACAGCTGATGACCCTCAATAGCCAACAAACATGCTAGGCAAAGTTGATGCCAATATGTCTGGGGGTGTCACCCAGAAAAACTGCACAAGTCTGGAAATACAGATATACCTTACATATCTGTAACTCACAATACAAAAGTGATAGAAACATAGAAACAAAATTATCATACTTGGCAAATCATAACATTTTCACTGACACTTTACATGGCATACCTAGCATGATTCATTGCAATTTTATCAGATTATATTATTTTATTATTAATACCAAAGTGTCTCACAATTTCATGCAGTCTCACTCTTGCTAAACTAGTGAATTCCCAGGACCAGTTCCCAAGGTCCTTGAAGATGCCAAACATTGTGCTTATGAGGGATTGAAATACCCACATATCTGCTGGGAACACACACACAGACACTGTGTCAATCTGTACCCCTGTGTTCACTCTTCTAGAAAATTATGATCAATTTTGTACCCAGTATGGCTTGTGAGGTATCATTAGAAAACGCATAACCTACTGAATATTATCCTCCTGTTAAAATGTGTAGTAACACTGTATGTAAAATTGTGAGATTTTACAGTATGATATTACTGAAAAAGTTACAGTTCTGGGGAACACCCACAGACCAGTTCCTCAGAGACAGCAAGGCAAACAGCTGGTCAAACAGTCATTCTACTGCAGGGGGAAGATGTGAAGACATTAAGGGCTGGTCTACACTACGGGGGGAAAACGATCTTAGATACGCAAATTCAGCTACGTGATTAACGTAACTGAAGTCGAATATCTAAGATCGGATTACTCACCCATCCTCACCGCGCGGGATCGATGTCCGCGGCTCCCCCTGTCAAATCAGCAACTCCGTTGGGGTTGGTGTTGTTCCGGAATCGATATAAGCGCGCTCGGGGATCGATATATGGCGTCTAGATGAGACGCCATATATCGATCCCCGAGCAATCGATTTTAACCCGCCGATACGGTGGGTAGTCTAGATGTAGCCTTACATTCCATCACAGGGACCTATTGAGGCTGTTGTGGAAAACGACCACAGGATTAATATTTGAATCAGCTCAGCCTGAGGCTCTTTTCTTGGTTACAAGCACGCAGGGGGCGACATCTATTGGAATACTGTTCCCGAGCTAAAAATCACACAAGCCTTTTACAGCTTAAAACCACAAACAATGACACATACGTTGCACGTTAATTTCCTTATTTGGAATATATTGCAAATATGATGCAGGTCAAAAGCAAGCTGAAGAATCAGTTTTCCATATTTGGCCTTTCCTGTTATTTTTATTACACCTGGTGATATGGGAGCAAGACTCTCCATGTCTCAAGAAATGTCACTACCAACCTAGGCCATTTTCACATGCTGAGGTGCAATCCAGATCAGCGAGGAGTTGTGTCATCTGTAATCCTGGGTGAGATTCAGTGTTCTGCTGCTGGAGCTCCCCTGTCTGGATACTCCCAGCCAGCATTCAAGGACGCACTGAGTGTCTGTATGATAAGTAACCCTGGACTGGCAGCTCTGACTCCAGCTGCCTGCTTGTTACACCCCAAGCACATTCTGGTTTGGGTAGAGAAGGCTCAGGGTTTGAGAGAAGGCTGGGGGTAGGAAGCTTCTCTTCATTATGCTGGACCTAACCCCAGTTTTACTTGAGTAAAGAGGAGATATTTGACATTGTGTGATGCTGCTCCTGTGCTCTGTTCCCAAAGTGTTCTGCAGCAGAGGAGGGTCTCTGGTAGGATGTATGTTACTGGCCTATTGGGGTGATGCTGAAACAGGACAGGGTACAGATGGCATTGTGGGGGTGGCATGAACCTTCACTCTTCATTTCCCCTTCCAAGAACAGAAGGGACAGGAATCCTTACCCAGCAAGACCATCGTCTCATAGTTCCCCTGCATGACATCTCTGTAGAGGGCTCTCTGAGTGGGGTCCAGCAGAGTCCCCTCTTCCCTGGAGAAATACACAGACACCTCCTCGAAGGTCACCGGCCCCTGAAAGAGCAGGAGTCCAATACTCAGTACCTGCTGACCCACTCACAACCCCACTATTCACGGAACAGCAGCACCAGGGAAATGGAAGCTCCGGGAGGCACATGTTAACAGAGTCCCACCCCACCTTGCTTACAGCAGCCAGGAGGCATCAGAGGGTAGAAAGAGAGAACCTTTGTGTCTCCCATATGACAGACAGAAGCAGGGTCTTCACATTTATCACATAGCTACTAGCCAGAGCTTAATATAGGAGATGGGGCTGTCTCTGGACCCTGACAGTGGCTCCCAGGTAGGAATCCAAGCACTCTCCAAATAAAATATATGGAAGAAAGGGGAAGTCATTCAGAAAGAATAGAAGTTAGAAGGTCAGAATTGTAGTGCCCATTAACAAAGGTTTAGAGAAAATAGAGCCTATCAAACTAACGGGATATCCTTATTGGATGAGATCAAAAGTTTGGTTGCAGCTAATAGTATTGATGTAATATACCTAAACTTCCGTAAGGGACATGACTTGATTAGCACAATATTTTTACTAAAAAAAACTAGAATGATACAAAATAAACACGGCATACATTAAATAGATTAAAAACTCTGATAGTAAATGGGGAACGATGATCGAGTGGATTTCTTTCTAGCAGGTTCCTGCAGGGATTGGTTCTTGGCCCTGTGCTCTTTAACATTCTTATCCATGACTTAGAAGAGAGTACAAAATCATCACTGAAAAAGTTTACAGTTGCCACAAAGATTGGGGTTGGTGGTAATTAATGAAATGTCAGTAGATTCAGGCTCCATCACTGAGAGTCTGGGAAGTTGTCCCAGCCCTGGCTGGAGGGTTATTTCCTGTTCCACAAAGATGGGAAGTTCCATTCCCAACTCCTGTGCCTTGAAATTAGGACCTATCTGACACTACACCCCCATATTCATCATAGTGGTATGATTATAATATGATTAGGACATAATTATCATCTATTTTGTAGAAGATGCATCATGTGTGGTGTCACTGGAAAAGTTCTGATTTGCTGAATATGATTATCCTATTTGTGTGCACATATCATGTTCGTATCTGAAGTTATGGATATTGAGTCTGGATCTGTATTTCAAATGTGCTTACTCTGGGTAACACCCACAATGACCCTTTCAGGTACAACAGTGAAGAAGCCAGACAGTGCTGATGGCTCAACAAAGACAATGGACTGTGGAAGAGCTTAGCCTTCCTGTGAATGTTTCAGCCAGCCTATGAGTCATGGCTACTATGACTCAGCAGGGCCTGTGACCAGACCACATGACACTAAACTCCATTTTAGTACCTGTATTTTTCCACAAACTGGACTAGGAACTGAGTTTGGAACAAAAGGTTCCCACCATATGGAAAAGCTACATAAGGTGGGGTGTGACATCATCTCTTGGCCTCATTCTCCACACAAGAGAACTTCTGGAAACACCTGAGAAACAAAAACGGATGTGGGGGAAGTGCTGCTCCCAGGATCAAGAGATTTCTAGCTTGTGTATGGAAACTTGGGGGACTGCTTGTACCATCAGTCAGGGTGAGAAATTGCTAATTCAAATTCTATCCATCTAGTATGTTAGGCTTAGTCTGAGTTTTGGTTATTTGCTAAATAATCTGCTTTGATCTGTTTGTTATCACTTATAATCACTTCATCTATCTTTCTGCAGTTAATAAACTTGTTGATGCTTTATCTTAACCAGCGTATTTTGAGTGAAGTGTCTGGGGAAAATCTCAGCTTGTTGTGCACATCTGTCCCATATCGGGGGGAAGGGGAACTACATTAAGGAGCTTTCATTATAGAGATCCCTGTGCACTATAAGATGGTATCATTCTGGATTTATACTGCAGCAAGTGTGCAAGGTTGGGAGTGGGAAATTGGCTCTTGTCTTCTATCTGTCCTTGAGTGGCTTAGGTAACGCACTCAGGTAGCTTAGTTGGCTGCATGGCGTCACCTGCTGTTGTGTTGGGTGATAACAGGCCCTGGAGAGGCTGGCGAAATCTCCAGCAAAGCAGTGTGAGAAGGGCCAGCCCAGCATGAGGATTAGAGGACACAGCAGTTCCCAGAAGCTCCTCAAACTGCCTCCTGGGGGTGACAACCCATCACGCCCTACACTACACAAGTCTCAGCAGGTTTGTCACATGCTGTCCCCTCCCTTTCTCCACCCGAGATATTTCCTGCTTCCCACCACCTCTAGCAATTCCCACCCTCTTATGCATTTACTACTCCTCAACCTCCAAGCAGAGCCCGCCACCCTGATAATTTCTTACCTGAGCCAGCTCCATTGCAGCCATTTCCTTGCCCCTGGGAGGACGAGATGATCTGCAGCGAAACATGGATGTTATTCTCTGGCCTGCCGGGGTGAAAAGGGTAAGGTGTGAGAATTCAGACTAGGCTTTTGTCCATTCCCCAAGCCGATTCCCCCCAGCTTTTCCCCTGCTAATGCACATTCTAGGTTCTAGCACACTGTGAAGCACAGAGTGACCTTATTCCTGTACAGGCCTAGCCCCCTCCCACCAGGGTGTAACCCTCTGACACATGGGGAAACCCTCCCGGTAACAGTCTCTCTCTTACACGTATCAAGTTGCGGCAACACCAAGCTGGGAGGGATTGTAAGTGCTTTGGAGGATTGGATTAAAATTCAAAATCATCAGGACAAACGGGAGAAATGATCTGAAGTAAATAGGATCAAATTCAGTAGAGACAAGTGCAAAGTACTCCACGTTGGAAGGAACAATTGGAGGCCAGAGAAGAGCAGAAACAAAGGAGTCACTTTGGGGGATTCTCCTTGTCATTGTCCCCAAGGCAGCTGTCTCAGGTTTACAAAGGGGTTTCATGTTCCAGCCTTTATACAGTCTCTCCTGGGAGTGCCCCTTTCATGGACTGGGAATAGTTTTAGTTTTTGGTAGTTAACAATCTTGGTTTATTGTTCATCTAATCAGTATGTGTGGATTGAAGTGTGTTGGAAACTCTGTTTGGGATAACAAGCTGGTGCATGTCATTTTCCGCTGATGAAATGACAGACTTCATATGAGCTTGGGTCGTTCAGTAGCGTGCTGGACAGTGCAAGATGCACATTTCTGGGGGAAAGTTGAGCACTTGAGAATTTGTTGGTTTTCTCCTGAGGTGTAATTCATGAGTGGCTGTCTAGGAGCACTCAATACTATGTAGCTGGGAGTGAATTACATGCTGGAGACTGTGTGTTAATTGGCCAAAAGGGGCTGTTCTCGCGGGAAAACAGTGGAAAAGGCACCCCATGCTGGAGGACTGAGGGAACAACTATTTAACAGTCCAGATTGTACTCTGGGTAACATCACAGACACTCATTATGACAGAGCCTCTTACAACACAGAGAAAGTAAATCCATGTCCCAGAAATCGAAGACTCCAGACAGAGGGCAAGTGTCCCTGGCACTGCTTCTTGCTGACAGAGAGGTTCAGAGACAGTGCGAGAATCCTGGGGAAGCTGGGAACAGGAAGCATGGGCTGGCGGGGTTCGGTGGAGAAAGGGAACAGGAAGGGCAGGGATATTACTGAATCCAGGATCTCAGCAGTACTAGATGACAGGATAGCACATAGTGCAGCCCATTGGAAACACAATCCCAACTATACATACAAAATGATGGGGTCTAAATTAGTTGTTTTCCACTCAAGAGAGTGGATCTTGGAGTCACTGTGGATAGTTCTCTGAAACATCCACTCAATGTGCAGCAGCAGTGAAAAATAGTGAACAATGTAGGAAATAATTAAGAAAGTGATAGATATGACAGAATGTCTCATAGATCATATTTGTAAAAACAGCAAATAAATCCATGATACACCCACATCTTGAATACTGCATGCACATGTCACCCCATCTCAAAAATAGACATATTGGAATTGGAAAAGGTTCAGAAAAGGGTAACAAAAATGATTAGGGGTATGGGACAGTTATGCCAGACTTAACCCCCAGTTTCACTTGAGCAAACAGGAGATATTTGACACTGTGCAATACGGCTCCTCTGCTCTGTTCCCAAAGTGTTCTGCAGCAGAGAAGGTTCTCTGGTATTATGTGTGTCACTGGCCTATTGGGGTTATGCTGAAACAGGACAGGGTACAGATGGCATTGTGGGGGTGGCGTGAACCTTCACTCTTCATTTCCCCTTCCAAGAACAGAAGGGACAGGAACCCTTACCCAGCGAGGTCACAGTCTCATAGTTCTCCTGCATGACATCCCAATAGAGGGCTCTCTGAGTGGGGTCCAGCAGAGCCCACTCTTCCCTGGTGAAATACATAGCCATCTCCTTGAAGGTCACCAGCCCCTGAAAGAGTAAGAGTCCAACACTAAGGACTTGCTGCCCCACTCACAGCCCTACTATTTGTGGCAGAGAAGAGTGAATCAAATGGAAGCTCTGGGTGGATCATAGTCAGGAGAGTCCCACCTCGACTTGGCTCAGAGTATCCAGCAAATGACAGGGTGAGGGGATGAAGAGAGAGCCCCTTATCTCTCCCAGCATATCCATGACCCCCCTACTAGCCACTGACTGATACAGGAGATGGAGCCCCTAGCAGGGTCCAGGGAGAGCTCGCTGGTAGGATGCCCAACACCCTCCTCATTGTGAGGAGCGGGATATGAAGGGAGAGGCAGCTCCAATAAGCCTGACTCATGGGTGTCCCCTTTATATCGCACAGCAGCTGATGGTTAATGAGGTCAGGCTCCAGCACTAGGAGTCTCGTCAGTTTGACTGGCTCCATGTAGGTGGGTTATTTTCTCTCTTCACAAATTAGGGCATTTCCACCTCCAAACCTCCTGGGTCTGTTCCTAGAATCTAGGCCACTTAGTAAATAACTCCCAGCAGGTCTGCCACACCCTGGCCTCCTCCTTTCCCCACGCTGTGAATTTCCTGCCCCGCTCCAACCTCCAAACCAGACTCTGCAAACCTTCCCACCTCTGGTGTATTTGCTCTCCCTTTTCTCCAGCAGGAACCCACCAGCAACCCCCCGATAATCTCTACCTGGACTGACTCCACTGCAGCCATTTCTCTTCCCTGTCCCACGGCAGGCTGGGATGAGCTGGAGCAAAACATTCTGCAAGCCTGTCTGGGGGAGAAGGGCAGTTGTGGGCGTTTCAGAACCGGTTTTAGTTAATTTCACATCACAATTCCCCCAGGCCCTTTCCCTGCAGACAGACACCCTAGATTCTGTCATGCTGGGAAATGCTCAATCTGTTTATTACAATTTAGACCTGGCCCCTCCTGCCAGGCTAAGTCCACAGACACATTTTTAACCTCCCTTCTCTTTCCCCTCACTCCTTCTCTGAACACAAGGCGAGAAAAGAGCAGAATCAAAGCAGTCACTGTGGGGGATTCCCTCAGACACTGACCCCACGGCAGCCACACCCCAGCAGGGGGAATATGGAGTCAGGAACTGGCTTTTGCTCTGTCTGATCCTTGTTTTGTTCACTGGAAAGTGGTTCTGCCCCAGGATGCAGCAATACATGTGTCTGGGTGGACTAGAGAGCTGGAAATCTCTCCCCCACATTCATTTCTCCCACTGCCCCTTTCAGTCTCTCCTTCCCCATGTCCTCTCTCCCTGCCCCTCTGGCTCGGACAGTCCCATTCCTGGGGCTTTGCTCTCCCATGGCTGGATTTCCTCCTGGCAACCGCTAATGGGAGGAGAAATGAGGTGGTGTTGTTTGTGCAGAGTCACTTTCTTGCCAGACCCTAGGACATTCCCTGAGGTCTTCAGTAACCTGGACACTCTGGGTCAGAATTAGTAGTAACAGGGCCCAGGACAGCCCTAGGGGGCTAGGAGCAGCTGCAGAAAGTAATCCCCTGGGCCGGGCAGAGAAAAAAGCTTTAATTAAGGTCACTTCCCAGCACAGAGCCCCACTGTGGGAGCAGCAGCTGCCAAGTCTGGTCTCCCAGATCACAATGGAGGCTGCAGCATCTGACCCAGGAAGCTGAACCCCAATATCCTGAGCAGAGAGGGGACAGAGTGTATGAGCAGCTTCCCTCCTTTAGCTCTCTGGGGAGAGCAGCTAATGGGAGCCCCTCCTCACAGGGAGAATGGCTGATCTCATTTGACCCACTGTCCATCTGGAATCACTCCTTGTCTTTCCATACAGTGACTCTGGATTAACAACGGTCTCAAGTGACACCGGATTTCAGAAAGAATGAGTTCAGAACACTGTGGAAAGACGATCGTGTGCTAGTGCTGACTCCCTTCCCACCTCCCTGACCCCCGCAGATCTGGGACAAGGACTGGGGGCAAAAAATTTCCAAAGGGAACCGAAAGTTCCTGCAGTTTTCAAAAGAGGAGAAAAGTAAATTCTGTGATTTCACACTAACAGTGTTTGCTAAGTGGACAGAAAGTTATCACAGTGACAGGGCACGTGACTGGGGAATGCACTTGGTGACCTGGTGACTAGGAGCCAGGACTCTGGTTCAACTTGACCAGAGAGAAGGATCATGGTTAGCAGCAGCCCCCAGACACCCCCTAGTACCCAGAGCCCAGACCCCCCAGCCAGGATCCCATCAGATATTCCCTGGGACGCAGCCCCAGAGTCCCTGGCAAGGGACCCCAGATACCCCTCAAAGCCCCACCGGCCAGAGAACCCCCACCACACCATGATTGCCAGGTTGGGAGTCCCAAAGGTTCCCCCCACCAAGAGCCCTCAGCAGCAGGGACCCCGTTAAAGGACCCCTCCCCCATTGGGAACTCAGTCCCTCACTGCCTGCCTAGGAACTTCCCCATCCTCCAGAACGATCTACCTTGACATTTGCCTGGACCCCTCCTCTGCCCAGTGTGACCCCTGATCCTTTTCAGTGCGACCCATCACTCTGCTTCCCTGGCATGCCCTCACCTAGTGCCAGGGATCCCCTCCCCCAGCTCTGTGCACTGGGCATGGCAACAAAACCAGGAACCAGCGGTGGAAGCACAGACAGAGCCCCTGGCACAGAACCAGGCTCCCTCTAACCCTCTGTCCCGCCTCCCCAAGAGACACCCACCCCCACTGTTCTGCAGCCACCAGGCCCCCAGCGATACCCACCTCCAGGACCCATAGCCTCAGGGATGGGCACATCAGAACCACCACCTCCGAAAACCCCAAACCTCCACAACCCAACAACCTGACTAGGGTACCCCCTGCCCAGCCACCCAGAGGCCTCCCCCTACCACAATGCCCCTTCAGCTGTAATCTCTCCACACAGACACCTTCCCTGCCCCTGCAAGTGTTACCTCACAGAGTGTGAGAAGTGGCTAGAAAGTTAACACCACCTCCTGCTGGCCAGTCACACAGCAGAGGGAGCCTGGGGAGTGCTTCTTTAACAGGAGAATGGAAGGCCTGGAGGGCAAGAAAGATCCACGGGCTGTCACTAGCAAATAATGGCCACCATGGATCCACCCCAGAGGCGGCTGCATCTTAAGCACATTGGGAAACAACCCATCATATTCAATTAGAAATAAAACAACTAGAGAGAAGTGGGGCTAAATGTTTGGGGTATTTTATATCAATCTTTGACACACGCAGAGAGAAACCCTGTCACAAACGACATTGATAAGATGAGAGAAAACCACCAAGATCGGAGGGGATTTGATGTTGCTATTAAATAACTAGTGGAAAAGGGGGACTGTTGGACTGGATTTTATATGGACTGTCCAATACATAAACAGAATGTGGTGGTCCCCCCCGGCCAAGGGGCAACCATTCACGTGAGCAGCTCAGAGCCCTTTGAGGAGCTGATTAAAGGGCGGGGAGGAGCTGGAAGGCTCCCAGGACAATGGAAGGGGGCCGCAGGGAATTGGGAAATTGGGTCTGGAACTCTGCCTCCAGCTGGCCTGAGCCCCCCGCCCATCAATTTTCCTGCTCTGCGCCCGCCCCCCCCACGCTCCCTGTTACTCCCCCGCCCCGCTCCAGCCCCGCCCCCAGCGCCCGGTGGAACGTTACGGCTGGTCCGGGCAGGGGGAAGGGCAGCGGCTTCAGCGGCTGTTACTGGGCAGCGCAGTGCCCGGGATAGCACATTGCTATGGGGAGGGATTTAATACACTGCTCCCCCCAGCCTGGCCTGGGGGTCCGCCCCTCCCCCCCACTCGACGGCCGGGCCCGGCCCCCCCCATCCCAAGCGGGGCGGGGCGGTGGCGGATCCTCTTGCAGCTACACTGGGGCCGAGGCGCCTTCAAGGCTTCTCCCAGGCTCCCTGGGGCAGAGTCACTTTCCTGCCCCCCAGCATCTCTCTTTCCCCGGGGGCTCCGGGTCACAATGTCCCACCGCCCTTCCACCGCCTGCAGCTCCGGCTTCTCCCCTCCCGCCCCCGTCAGCCACACCAAGGGGAACCCCCGGGCCCCAGTCTCTGTCCCCACATGGATCCCAGGGGGGTCGGGGGCAGATCCTGGCTGTAGCTGAGAACAGCAGCTCTGCTCCGGCTCGGGCAGCTCCAGCGCTGCTGGCAGCACGTGGAGAACCAGGGAGCAGCTGTTCAGCCCGGCTTGGCGTCACAATGTGCCAGAGCCCCGCCCCCAGGAGCTGCCCCGCCCTCCGGTCTGTACCAGAGCCCCGCCCCAGGAGCTGCCCTTGCCCATGGGCTGTGCCAGAGCCCACCCCCAGGAGCTGCCCCGCCCCTGAGCTGAGCCAGAGCCCCGCCCCCAGGAGCTACTCCGCTCCCGCTCTGTGCCTTTAGCCCCGCCCCCAGGAGCTGCCCCGCCCCCTGCTCTGTGCTGGAGCCCCGCCCCGCAGGAGCTGCCCCGCCCCGAGCTGAGCCAGAGCCCGCCCCCCCAGGAGCTGCCCGCACCTGGGATGTGTCAGAGCCCCGCCCCCTGGAATTTCCCCATGTTGGGTCTCTGAGCTTTGTTCTCCTGCCGCCTTCTTCCCAGCACCCCCTGCTCCCTTCCTGTGTCTGCAAACAACCCCCCTCCCCCGGGGCGGCTGCAGTGCTCGCTGAGGCTGACTCCAGTGGCTGAAGTTGCCTCCATCTCTGCTTCACCTGGAGGGGGAGAGACAAAGAGAGGAGATGGTCCCAGGGTGTGAAACCAGAATCAGGGGGCAAGGAAAGAAGGACTGTTTGGAAAGGTGGGTTTTTTGTGTGTGGGGGGGGGTGAGCCAGAGGGATTCAGAAGAAGTTGGGCAGCAGAGGCTCAGGGAAATTGAGGGGAACCTCCTGTGTGTCTCAGTGTTGCCCAGGGTTTGTACAGCACCTTGCATAATATGGGATCTGATCTCAGTCATGGTCTGTGCAGCACCTGGGAGCCTGATGTCTGTTTCCTGATCACAGGCTCTGGGAATGGAGGGAGGGAAACCTCAGCACCTGAAGGTTAACGCAGCCCTGTGTGCAACCCCTGCTTGGGTGATCCGACAGCAAATGTGAAAAATTGGGATGGGGGTGGGGTTAATAGGCACCTATATAAGAAAAAGACCCCAAAATCGGGACATCTAGTCATGCTAGTCCCTGCTGTTCTCATAAGGGGTCGGCTTAGAGAGGTTTGGCTACACTTGCAGCTGTCCAGCGCTGAGAGTTAAAGCTGTCTTCCTACAGCTGTTAAGGGAAAGCGCTGCAGTGTGGACACACTGACAGCTACAGCACTCTGTCATGGCCACATTTGCAGCGCTGTTGGGAGTGGTGCATTATGGGCAGCTTTCCAGCATTCAAGTGGCTTGCAATGTGCTTTTCAAAAGAGGAGGGTGGGGTGGAGTGTGACACGGAGCGTGGGGGAGACAGAGCGAGTGGATTTTTGGAGCTGACACTGTGTCAGCTCCCTGCCTGGCAAGTTCAAGCCTCCTCCCCCACCCCTCTCTCATTCACTAAATGCAAATAGCCGCCTTTGTTTTTTTCCTCACAGACCAGATAAGCCGCTGATCAAAACAGACCCCCAGCCCGTGCCCACCCGGCTGCTTCTCTCCTCAAGCAAACACCAGCTGTGGGTGTTCCAAAGGGATCCCCCTGCCTCTGCTCATTCACTGCAAACAGTAACTGTGTTTGGTTTTTAGATAAGCAGCTCCGGGAGCCTTGAGCTCACAACAAAGCAAACAGAGGCATCACACCAAAACAAAGAGCGTTATCTCTACTTAAAAGCATTATGGGAAGGTTCCGGAGGTCAGTGACAGCGTAGTAAGATTACTGTTTACACTGGCACCCCAGCGCTGCATCACCAGCTCTGTTCTCTTTATTCCTCTCGTCGAGGTGGAGCACATGCAGCACTGTAGCCAGGGAGATACAGCGCTGTATGTGCCTTGCCAGTGTGGACGGGGAGTAAGTTACAGCGCTGTAAAGCCACCACCTGCACTGTAACTCTCCAGTGTAGCCAAGGCCTGAGTTGTAGTAATAATAGCAGCCAAGAATCCGGTGGCACCTTCTAGACTAACAGACGTATTGGAGCATGAGCTGTCGTGGGTGAATACCTCACTTCGTCAGATGCAACAATAGTCCCATATGGGCTAGTGGTCAGGATTCCTGGTTTTCACCCAGGTGGCCTGGGTTCAACTTGCTGGTGTGGGAAGAGTGCAGAGCTTTTGCCCAGAGTGGAGGCAGGAAATGAAATGAACAGGAAGGGATCCTGCCGAGCAGTGGAGTTAGACAGTGTAGGGAGGGGACCCAGAAGTGGGGGATGGGGCAGTGGTTTGGGGGGAGATGAGGGAAGGATCCCAGCAGTGCGGGAAGTTGACAACCTGGAGAGCACAGGCCTGGAATGGGGACCTGGAAGAGTGAATGTGTCCCTCTAAACCCATCAACTGCAGACTAGGCAGGCTTGGAAGAATTGTGTATTTGTTGGTAAATGTCAATTTCTGTGTAAACACACAACCCAATGGCAAAATATTTCCATCAATAATCATCAAAATTGACAGATGGGCAAAGTAAGAAACATGCTGCTTGAGAACTTATCATGTTGTAGGAGCAGCAGTGATCTGTATGCTCTGTATAACCTGTATGCTCAAAAGGTCTGTTAAACTCCCCCAGCTTGTGTCCTTTCCCTCTTTGAATGCCTGTGAAGTGGCTTTCCCACTCTCCTTTGTACCTCCAGTGAATGCCCTTCACCCGGCCATCTGGCCAGTGGTTCGCTGTGTTACATTCTATTGCACCTCAGGGAGACTGATCTTCATCGCACCGTCCATCGCTGCGCTGTGGGACACTTACCTTAAAGGATCCTGACATCTCCACTGCCAGGCCTGTCCTGGGAGCGTGAGTATGAGTGTGACATCCCTCCCCCATCCCTTCTTTTGAGCTTAGCTATCAAGCTAATAAATGTGCTGCTTTCTGCCAAACTCTGGGGGGGAGGGGCATTATTAGTCCTCTCTAAGCTTACTAACTGACCCAATTTTGGGTAACACAAGCAACATTGTTTGATCTGTTATTGTACCAAAGGGGGAGATGGTTGTCTATAAAGGAGGGTGAAGACTAAATGCCTCTGATGAGAATGGGATTTGAACCCATGCAGGCAGAGCATAATGGGGTAGCAGTCCATCACCTTAACCACTCGGTCACCTCATCTGAGCTGTGAAAAAACGGACAGGAGGAGAAATCTAAGGCCGGCAGAGATAGGGACACTAAGGAGTTTTTAAATACTAAGCGAAAGCAGGGTCTGAATGAGCTCCCCTCTCTCACCTAGTGAGGAGCTGGGGAAAGACTTCCTGAACAGACCGTGTTTGCATAGACACACCTACTCTGCCTAGCTATGCAGCATGATGGGGCCGCTTCCCCAAAATGACCAGTTTGGGATGGTCTTGGGTTACAAATCACTTTAGGATTGAGTGGAATGAAATGTTATTCTCCTTCCTGTATGAGTGAAGGGCAGCAGAACATACCTAGTCCGTCCTGATGGAGGGTAGGTGAGTGAGGAATAGCTTTTATTGGACTGCAGAGAAGTGATTGAGGACGTCACCCTAAACCAGTGGTCCCCAAACATTTCACATTGTGCCCTCTTAGCCATGGCTGTGGCCCCTCGGAAGCCACGGTCAAGAACCGGGGCTGGAGGAGTGGGGCTGTTGCTTGCTGGGGGAGGGGTGCGGACAGGGGTAAAGGGGTCGACGCCGGGCTGGGAGCCAGAGTCTCAGGCTGAGGGTGGGGTTGGGGAAGAGCTGTGGCAGAGTGGAATGCTCCCTCCCTGCCCTCTATGTGGGCTGGCTCAGGTCCTGAGGTGCCCCCATGAATGTTCCTCTGTGTCCCCCTAGGAGTCGCACCCCACATTATGGGGACCACTGAACCCTACTCGCTAAGCCGGGGCTAGTGATGCCAAACCCCCGGGAAAGGGAGAACAAGTGTGGGGGCCCCAGCACCAGAACCATGCCCCTACCTTCTGTCTGTGGCTCTACCCCTTCCACGCATGGCCCCATCCACTGTCACTTCTGTTCCACCCCTTCCCCCACCAGCCCCACCCTATCACTCCTTTACCCCTGCCCCGCTGTGGCCCTGAGACCAGAGAAGCTCTGTGCCCTGCTGCAGCCCCCGGGCTGTAGCAGGGAGTGGGAGCTCCTCCAGCCCTGGGGCTGACATATGGGGAGACTTTTCCAGGGGGAACTAACTTGGCCAGGGCCCCTGATCATGGGCCCCACTGTCCCCTTGGCAGTGCAAGGTTTGGGGAGGCTGAGCCCCCTTGTCATAAACAGATAGCTAAGGGTTAATGTTCTTTTCACCTATAAAGGGGTAACACCAGTAACCTAAAACACCTGACCAGAGGACCAATCAGGAACAAGACTTTTTCAAATCTGGGTGGAGGGAAGTTTGTGTGTGAGTTCTTTGTTCTTTGTCTTGTGTCTGTGGCGTCTCGGCTATGAGAGTGATTTTTCTATCTCCTGCCTTTCTAATCTTCTGTTTCCAAGTTGTAAGTACAAAGATAATAAGACATAAGTTTATATTGGTTTTTTTTGTATTTACATGTGTGTAGTTGCTGAATGTTTAAACTGTATTCTTTTTGGATAAGGCTGTTTATTCATTTTTTTCTTTTAAGCAAATAACCCTGTATTTGTCACCTTAATACAGAGAGACCATTTTTATGTCCTTTTTTCTTTCTTTTTATATAAAGCTTTCTTTTTAAGACCTGTTGGATTTTTTCTTTAGTGGGGACTCCAGGGAATTGAGTCTGCAGCTCACCAGGGAATTGGTGGAGGAAGAAGTCAGGGGGAAAATCTCGTTGTGTTAGATTTACTAGCCTGACTTTGCATACCCTCTGGGTAAGGGGGAAGAGAGATTAGCTATCTTGGTACTTCTATTTCCAGGACTGGAAACAGGGAGGGGGGAGTCCCTCTGTTAGATTCACGGAGCTTGCTTCTGTATATCTCTCCAGGAACCCAGGGAGGGA
Source organism: Gopherus flavomarginatus (assembly GCF_025201925.1). NCBI lineage: Eukaryota > Metazoa > Chordata > Testudines > Testudinidae > Gopherus > Gopherus flavomarginatus. The sequence goes on from NC_066621.1 coordinate 30,484,299, forward strand.
ACACCTGGAGGGGAGGAGGGGGAAGGGAAATGGTTTATTCCCCTTTGTTGTGAGACTCAAGGCATCTGAGTCTGGGGTCCCCCGGGGAAGGTTTTGGGGAGACCACAGTGAGCCAGGCACTGTATAAATCCCTGGCTGGTGGCAGCTTTACCAGGTCCAAGCTGTAACCTAAGCTTGGAGGTTTTCATGCTAACACCCATATTTTGGACGCTAAGGTCCAAATCTGGGAAAAAATGTTATGACACCCCTCCCCCCTGAGCCTCCATTACGAGCCGCCCAGGCTACCACTGCTCAGTGTGTGGCCAGTCTCTGTGTTTTCTGCTGCTCGTTCTGGGAGCCTGGCCGGCCTTAGGGGTGGTGCCCCCCGATAGCCGCCCAGGGCTCCAGGGGTCAAAGGGCACCGTGTGGCAGTGCAAAGGTGCTCACTGCTCTCCCCTGCCCCAATGCTCCTCCATGGGTCCATAGAGGTTTGAGGGGAGTAAGGAGCAACCCTATGTGCTCCATGCGTCCTGGTCACTTTTCCCACTTGGGCTGTGCTGTGAGGGGAGCATCAGAAGCTGCTGCTCTCTGCCCTCCCGCTATGCAGCCCGGCTGAGGAAAGTGACCTGGATGCAGGGAGCTCGGATGATCTCACTTCTTGCCCCCACATCCCACAGCCCCTAGGGGTGCCCAGATGAGCAGCGTTCCAGGGAGGAGTGGGGGGCAGCAATGCCAGCTGCTCCATGCACACAGGTCAGTCTCCCCATGTGGGTGCAGGAGGGGGTGCAAGGGTTTCTGTGATGCCTATCCTATCAATATCGTCACTCAATACCAGGCACTCAAAATTCACCAGTCTTAGTACTTAGACGTTTAGCGTTTGTATTTAAGCACTTCTAAATGTGTCCCATTTTAGCTGTCTGCTATTACATGATGTAATTGAGGGAGACTCTTTCATTTCACTGTTTCTCATCAGAACCTACCTGTACATTATCATCTTCCATCCTCTCCACCTTACTAGGCTATAGAGAATCCCTGTGAATAGTTCCTCTCCTAACAGATGTCTCTGTCTGAACCCTGTGCTCCTCAGCGCCTGTCGGCTTTCCCCAGCTCTGAGGCTGTGTCTACACCGCGCACCTTACCACGGTGCAGCTGTGCCACTCTAACCATGCCATTGTAAGGTGCGCTGTGTGGCCGTCCTTATCGCTGAGAGAGAGCTTCCCTGGCAACAAAGCCAAACTACCTCCAATGAGGGGCAGGAGCTTTGTCACCGGGAGCACAGCTCCACCTATGATGCGCTGTTCACACTGCCGCTTTTCATGGCTCAAATTTTGGCATTCGGGGAGTGTTTTCTCTCACCGCAGAGAGACAAAATTTTTAGCAACAAAAGCCGAAATTAAAAAAAACTCCTCTGCAACCTATTTAATTTTACCTTTATACAACCTTTATACTGCCTCCAGTTCTGGTATCCTCATTTGAAAAAGATGTTGTGAAATTGGAGCTAGGGCAGCAAAGAGCCACCAATTGTTCTGAGGGCTGGAGAAAAATGCCTTCCAGTGAGCTATTGAAAGAGCTCAACATGTTTAGCTTATCAAAAGAAGATTGAAAGGTGATTTCATTGAAATGTTGAAGGGCCTTAATGGAGAGAAAAGATTGGGTATTTACGGGCTCTTGAATGGAGCAGAGAAAGGCATAACAAGACCCAATGGCTGGAAAGTGAAAAGAGACAAATTCATATTACAACTGAGGCACAATAGTCAACAGCGAGGATGATTCACCACAGGAGCAAGCTACCAAGGAAAGTGGTGGATTCACCATCTCCTGATGTCATTTAATGAAGACTAGATGCCTTTCTGGAATGTGTTTGCCCCCAAAGTAGCTGTTATGTCATACAGGAGGCCTGTGATATGCAGGTTAGATGCTCTAATGGTGTCTTCTGACCATGAAGTCGACTAATTTCTGAAAACTGAGTGTAGCATTGGGAGCAGCGTCTGATGTTTTCCTGTCTAGCCGGCTTGCTGCCTAGAATGAACGCTCCTTGAGTGGGGTGATCCACAGGGAGTAGCTCAAACCTCCAAAGTGCCTGGCCAGGGGCAGGACATTAGCCCAGCAAGGGAGGGGTGTGGCAGTGACATCACAAAGGCCTTTTGCAGGACCTCAGACTATTGGTCAAAGGTGGTGGGGAGGTGGTGACCTCACAGAGAGATGCTGACATCAGCCAGGCAGGACAGGGGCGAGGGGCCAGGGAAACCTCAGAGACCTCTGTGGCTTTGCTTCAGCACGTTTCCTTCTCCAGGTCTCTCTTTGAGGACTGAGAGATTATTTGGGGTCATGGACGTGAGCGCCAGGAGGAACCTCTTTCGAGTTTCCTCCTTCCCTTGTAGTGATTTTACTAGAAAACAGCCGTCCCTGTTTAGAAGGTAAGAGCCTCCTGGAGGTTTGAAACCTGTTCAGTCTGATCTATCTGGTGACAAGTGAATTCTAGGCATGGAAAACAGGAGCTTAAGGAGGCAGAATTTTATTGCGCACCTGGGATTTTGTCCCTTAGAATCGCTGGGGACATTAGGGTTTGTCCTTTTTGTTTCACCTCTTCCTCCATCCCTCCCTCCTCTTCTTCTCTTGCTTCTTTTGTCCTTTCTCCTGTTCCCTTCCCAACAACAGGACGGAGGTGTGTGTGTGTGTGTTGCAGGGAAGTCCTCTGCAGCTCCCACTATGGAAGGTCCACCCAAAAATGTGGGACTGAAATAGTGCTCGGGCAGTGATCCCCACCGGTGACCTGGGCCATCCTTTGGGCTCTCTGGTGAGAACCCTCAGCCTCCCGTCCTCCGTCTCTACCCTGATTGGTTGAGCAGGGGGATATTGACAGGGAGGAGACTCAGGTCCTTGTTGTTCTCTTTTAAGATCAAGTAAATAAGTCAGAACCAGTTCTATCTTTGATTAATTTTGCTGCTTCTCTGCATTAATTGTCTCTGAGCAGTTGATGATTCCCTCTAACATTGCAGTTCTCCTCAAATACGTGCTGAATAATTACTGTCACTGTTGTTGGTCTGGAGCTCATCTGAGAGCACAGTATTCAGGTCATTCAATGTCTGAAATTCAAGATCCGATGGTTTGTTTGAAAATCAGGGCTCTTCGGTCCTATTCCCAACACTGCCTCTGACGGGCTGTGTGACCTAAGACAAGTCAATTCTTCTTTCTCAGCCTGAGCTTCTCCCTCTTTCAAGTAGGGATAATAATGATCCGCTCTTACCTACCTCATGGTGGGTGAAGGATGCGGATCCATTTGGGAGTGTCACTAGAAGTAGTGCATAATATGAAGTTTCCCAGATTATGACATAATAGATTAGCTGAAATAGTCTATTTTATTTGTATTTTTTATTTTGAAATTGTTAATAGTAGCAACGACTTAGCTCAGATTGAAGCATCTTATCTAATGGTTGAGATGTAAGTGTCTCCTCTTTGTGTGCGAGGAGACAATTTAACACACTCTGACAAAGAGGAGATGCTTTTGTTTTGCAACAAAATATTTTTGCAAAGATCTTTCATCCCACTTGTTATGATTTTGAGAAACAAACTGGTTTAGTCTAAATGGGATTTTCGGACAGAAACGGTTTGAATGAAATTTTCCCACCATCTCGATTCCTGGGCTCTGGGGTGTTTTCATCTGTTAGAACAGGAGTCAGAACTGGTTGCTTCTCTTTCTGGCTCTGCCATCGCCTTGTTGTGTAGGCCTTGGGTAAGTCACTTCCCTTCTCCCATCTGTCCAATCGGAACAGGAACAGTTCTCGAACTATGGGCAGTTTAGAGCCCAAGTGAGATAAGGAGTATTAAAGCCCTCTGTGAAGGAGAAAGGGGAGTTTCACAGTGTTTAGCACCAAGGAATTCTAAAGTTTGCTAAAATGTCTAGTCTGTGGAAACAAGAAATGGTCGGGGCCAAACTTATTAACCACTGCCTTTTTAAAGCCCATTCAAAGATGTGAGTCCCTATCTTTTAGGTACCTGTGGTTCTTTGCCAGCAGCAGAGAAGAGGTTCCTGCCTCCGTTTTTGTGGCCTTAACAAACCAGGTGTTGTGCCCCAGTTCTCGTCTGAGACCCCTGAAAAAGAACATCTTCCCATCCATGAACAAGACAGGACCTATCTTTCAAAGGGGAACAAAAAGACCTCTGGGACTTACAGACTAGCTAGCCTGACTGCCATAGCTGGAGAGATCCTGCAATACCTTCTTAAACACTCAGTTTGTCAGCAGCACCTACAGGATGATTTGGTTCTTATGACTAGTGAGCGTGGATGTGTCAAGAACAAATCATTCCAAACCAATCCTCTTTCCTTCTTTGGCAGGGTTCTGGGCCTGGTAGAGGTGAGTAAACAATAGATGGGATCTAGCTTGGTGTTACTAAGGCTTTCGACACAGTCCCATAGGACATTCTCAGAAGCAAACGAGGGAAATGTAGTCCAGCTGCAATCAGTGTAATGTGGGTGCAGAGCTGGTTGAAAGCCAAGACTCCAGGAGCCCTTCTCCATGTTTAGCTGCCCAACGGGGAGGGTGAACCTAGTGGGTCTGGCAGGGATCAGTCCAGGTGTCAGGTACTATTCTATATTTTCATGAATGATTTGGAAAATGGAGTGGAGAGCATGCTCCTAAAGTTTACAACTGACACCAAGCACTTCGGAGCACAGGATTGAAATTCAAAACACCCTTAACAAATTGGAGACTTGGTCTTCTTGAGCCAAACTCCATGGTTAGGGCTCTCTCTCTACACTGGGCTGAAGTGAAACCCCAGAGCCAAGCACTCCTCCTGGGCAGTGAGCTCCGACCTTGAATGGTCAGATGCTGCTTAGCACTGTCAGAGCAGCTTTTGCTGGGGGATTCTCCCAGCACTTTCCAATAGCGGGAAGGTATGAAATCCCCATTTGACTGCTGGGGACAGAGCCCGAGAGTGGGGAGCAACTTGCCCAAAGTCCCCAGAAAAAGGAAAACAACCAGCAGAGGAACCAATAGAAAACCCAGCAATGGAACTCAGGAGTCCTGGGGGTGTGCTGTGGTGACCAGATGTCCCAATTTTATAGGGACAGTCCGAATTTTGGGGTCTTATCTAGGATCCTATTACCCCCCACGCCGTCCCGATTTTTCACACTTGCTGTCTGGTCACCCTAGGGTGTGCACATGTGTGGGTCCCAGCTGCTCCCTGCCCCCCTCATTGAAGCAGATGTGCAGGGTTACTGCCCTGGGAAGTGCAGGGCACCAGTGGATGTGGGGTTGGCTGGAGGTAGGGTCTGGCTTCAGGCAGGGCAAGGGCTGCGTGGCTGGCTGGCTTCAGGCAGGGGGGTGCATCAGGGGTTGGCTGGAGACAGGGCAGGGAGGATGCGGCTGGTGCAGGCAAAGCAGAAGGGGCAGGGCTGGCTGGAGACAGAGGCTGACTGCCGGCAGGGCAGGGCAGGGGGTGCAGGGCTGGCTGCAGGCAGGGCTTGGGGCAGGGCCGGTGCAAGGAAGTTTCATGCCCTAGGCGAAACTTCCACCTTGCACCCTCCCCGCCAGCACCCCTGCCCTGAGGCGCCCCACCCGTGGCAGCTCCCCCCTCCACCCTGAGGCTCCCCTCTTGTGGCAACTCTCCTGCTCTGCCCTGCGGCACCCCCGTCGCCCGAGCTCACCCCTGCTCCGAGCACGAGCACCCCGAGCACGCCGTGGCCGCTTCACTTCTCCCACCTCCAACGCTTGCGGTGCCTAAGCCTGCCAGGCAGTCAAGCACCCTCCTCTGAGCCACAGCAGCCCTGACAGTTGACAATAGAGGCACCTTAACCCCTGAGTTCCTTCAATGTGTCCCCCTCGGGGGTCCAGCTCCGATCACCAGATACTCGGGGTATGTCTATACCACCTGCCGAATCGGTGGGCAGCGATCGATCCAGCGGGGGTTGATATATCGCGTCTAGTGTAGATGCAATACATTGAGTGCTCTCCCCTCGCCTGCTGTACTCCAGCTCGGTGAGAGGCGCAGGCAGAGTCTACGGGGAGCTGCAGCAGTCAACTCACCGAGACTGTGACATTATAAGTATAATCTAATATCTCATTGAAAGGTGACAGGGCCAGAAAGAGTTAATTAACTCACCTCACCGACTGACCTGACCCGTGGGTGAACCTTAAAAACTGGTTAACAAGATATGTAAATGAACAGAGCTTTGAAATGCAAGTCTGCAGTGTTAGAGGTAGAAGGGGAGGTGTTTGCTCAGGTCTTGTGATGTCAGCAAACAAGTCTTGTCTATTGCTATAGTTTTAAATCAAAGAGCAAAAAAAGAATATTAACATTTATGATGATACTTGAGTGAAATAGTATTATTGTCTGTGTCTCTTTGAAGGTTGTGGTAATCTGTATCTGAACTGTTTGATGGATGTACTAATTGCCAGGATGTTTGGAAGAAGAGTTAAGCCTATTGTTTTCTCAGGCTGAAAGGCTGCTGGAAATGTTTAAGAACCTGGGACACGATCCTTCTTCATCTCAGATCTGCTTTGGGTTTCAAGAGGGGGAAACTTTAAGCCACAAGGATTGAGATCCCCAGTCATTGACTGGAGCCACCCTGAATATGGACATTGAATTATAACCTATGGACTATTTCTAAAAGGACTTTTGGCAACTACAAGCTCATCTCTACTTTGTATCTGAACCTCAAAAATTGAATTCAAGTCTATATGTCTATTAATCTTTTAACCAACACTCACTCTCTCTCTTTTCTTTTCTAATAAATTTTAGCTTAGTTAATAAGAATTGGCTATAGCATGTCTTTTAGGTAAAATCTAAGTTATAATTGAACCTGGTTATGTGGCTGATCCTTTGGGATCGGAAGAATCTTTTCTTTTATATGATGAAGTAAGATTTTCAGGAATCATCATCATATCTAACAGGTGTGTCTGGATGGAGGCCTGAGGCTGGGTACTTTAAGGGAACTGCGTGGTTTAAACTTCTAAGTAACCAGTGAGGTACTACAGAAGCTGTTTTGTGCTGGCTTGGTAAATCTAAGTATTGAAATAACCAGCAGCGTTTGGGATTTGTCTGCCCTGTTTTGTCTGCAATTCACTCTGATTGAGTGAGCTGAGCTGGCTCCCACGGGCAGCACCGTCACACCTACAGCCAGGCTGCAGAGGTCCGGGGGATCTTAGGGGCCTTGGGGTGCACAGATACCTATGTCCAGGCCATAGCGGTCCCTGGGGGGCTTAGAGAGTTTGGGGGGGACACAGATACCAATCTCCATGCTCTAGGGTCCCATGGGGGCTTAGAGGGTTCGTGGGGGGCACATATTCCTACATCCAGGCTGTAGGATTACCAGGGGGGCTTATGGGGTTAGTGGGGGGCAAAGATACCTACGTCCAGGCTGGAGGGATCCTGGGAGTCTTAGGGGATTTGTGGGGGCCAAAGACACCTATGATGTCCAGGCTGTAGGGGTACCAGTGGGTTTTAGGGGTTCGAGTGGGCACAGATACGTATGTCCAGGCTGTATCGTTCCCAGGGGGGGTTAGAGGTTTCGTGAGGGGCACAGATATCTACGTCCAGATTGTAGATGTCCCGGGGGGGGGTTAGGGGGGTTGTGGGAGTGCAAAAACCTATGTCCAGGCTGTAGGGATTCCTGGGGGCTTAGAGGGTTTCTGAGGGGCACATATACCTACGTGCACACTGGAGTGTCGCAAGGGGCTTATGGAGTCTATATGCAGTACAGATACCAATGTTCTGGCTGTATAGGTCCCTCGGGGGCTTAGGGGGTTTGTGGGGGGCACAGATACCTACGTCCAGGCTGCAGGGGTCTCGGAGGGGCTTAGGGTCTGTCACGGAGTGTGGGGGAGTCCGGTCCTGCACCCCTCTTCCTGGGACTCACAGTGACTCTCAGCCAGCCAGTAAAACAGAAGGTTTATTGGACAACAGGAGCGAAGGATACAGCAGAGCTTGGAGGCAAAAGCAGGACCCCACAATCAAGTCCTTCTAGGGGTTCAGGAAACTTAGTTCCCAGTTTGGGAATCCCTGAATTCCAACCACCCAGACCAAAACCGAAACTGAACTAACCCAACTCCCTCCAGCTGGCCATTTGCTGTGTCCAGCTTCCCGGGCAAAGGTGCTGACCCCTCCCCCCGCCTAGCTCAGGTTACAGGCTGAGCACGTGTCCGGTCCTAAAGTCACCCCCTGCTCTCCCATCCCCCACACAGACAGTCCCTACTCCATCACAGTAATGCACAGAGCATTTCCCGCATGGAGCCACAGTGACACCGTGTGGCCACACTGGGTAATGCACAGAGCATTTTTCGCATGGAGCAACAGTGACACCGTGTGGCCACGCACGGTAACGCACAGAACATTTCCCATAAGGAGCAACTGTGACACCGTGTGGCCAGGCGGGGTAATGCACCGAGCATTTCCCGCATGGAGCAACATTGACGCCTTGTGACCACACCAGGTAATGGACAGAGCATTTCCTGCATGGAGCAACAGTGACACCATGTGGCCATGCAGGGAAATGCACAGAGCATTTCCTGGATGGAGCAACAGTGATTCCATGTGGCCACGCAGGGTAATGCACAGAGCATTTCTCTCATAGAGGAACAGTGACAACATGTGGCCATGCAGGGTAATGCACAGAGCATCACGCCTATGTAGAGGCTGTAGAGATCCCTGGGGGACTTAGGGGTCGTGGGGGGCACAGATAGCTACGTCCAGGCTAGAGACATTCTGGTGGGCATTAGGGGCTTCATGAGGGGCACAAATATCTACGTCAGGGCTGGAGAGGTCCCTGGATGGCTTAGGGGGTTGTGGTGAGCATAGATACATACGTCCAGGCTGCAGGGGTCCCAGAGGGACTTAGGGGTTGTAACGTAGTGTGGTGGAATCTGGCCCTGCACCCCTCTTCCTGGGACACACAGTGACTCAGTCAGCCAGTAAAACAGAAGGTTTTTTTGGCCAACAGGAATGAAGGATACAGCAGGGCTTTTGGGCACAACCAGGACCCCTCAATCGAGTCCTTCTGGGGGTTCAGGAAGCTTAGTTCCCAGTTTGGGATTCCCTGAATTCCAACAACCCAGATCCAAACCAAAACTGAACTAACTCCCTCCAGCCACCCCCTTCCTTTATTCAGCTTCCTGGGCAAAGGTGCTGACCCCCTCCCCGCTGCCTAGCTTAAGTTACAGGCTTAGGTCCTGTCTCTCACCTAAAGTCACCCGCTGCTCTCCCATCCCCCACACAGACAGTCCCCACTCCATCACAGTAATGCCCAGAGCATTTCCTGCATGGAGCAACAGTGACACCATGTGGCCATGCAGGGAAATGCCCAGAGCATTTCCTGGATGGAGCAACAGTGATTCCATGTGGCCACGCAGGGTAATGCACAGAGCATTTCTCTCATAGAGGAACAGTGACAACATGTGGCCATGCAGGGTAATGCACAGAGCATCACGCCTATGTAGAGGCTGTAGAGATCCCTGGGGGGCTTAGGGGTCGTGGGGGGCACAGATAGCTACGTCCAGGCTGGAGACATTCTGGTGGGCATTAGGGGCTTCATGAGGGGCACAAATATCTACGTCAGGGATGGAGAGGTCCCTGGATGGCTTAGGGGGTTGTGGTGAGCATAGATACATACGTCCATGCTGTAGTGGTCCCTGGGGGTTTAAGGAGTTGGTAAGGGTCACAGAAACCTACGTATGGTCTGGAGGGGTCCCTGGGGGACTTAAGGGTTTGTGGTTGCGCAGATACCTACGTACCGGTTGGAGGGGGCCCTGGCGAGCTTAGGGGGTTTGTGTGGCGTACACATAGCTATAACCAGGCTGGTGGGGGCCCTATGGGTCTTAGAAGGCTGGTGGGGGGCAGAGATACCTATGTAGGGACTGGAGAAGTCCTGGGGAGGGCTTTGGGGGTTCCTGGAAGTCACAAATATCTACGTCCAGGGTGGAGGAGTTCTGGGGGTATTAGGGAGTTGTGCGGGGGCACAGATACCTATATCGAGGCTGTAGGGGTCCTGGGGTTGCTTTGGGGAATTTTGGGGTACAGATACCTACTTCCATGCTGTAGGGGTCGCTGGGAGGATCAGTGGGTTCGTGAGGGTGCAGAGATATCTACGTCTGGTCTATAGGGATCCTGGGGGGGGCTTAGGGGTTTGTAAGGGGCACAGATACATTCATCCAGGCAAGAGGGGTCCTAGGGACCTTAGGGGGTTCATGCTGGGCACAGATACCTGCGTCTAGGCTGGAGGGGTTTTAGGGGTCTTAGGAGGATTGTGTGGGCACAGATACCTATGTCGATGCTGGAGGGGTCCTGTCATGTCTTAGCGGATTCGTGGGGTCAGAGATACCTACATCTAGGCTGGAGGGGTTCCGGGGGGATTAGGTGTGTTTGGGGGGGGGAACAGATACCTACATCCTGATGGTAGGTGGCCCTGGGTAGCTTAGGCGGTTTTTGTCGGTCACAGATACAAACATCCATGCTGCAAGGGGTCCTGAGGGACTTTGTGGGGCTGTAGGGGTCACAGATACCTACCTACAGTCTGGAAGGTTCCTGTGGGTATTAAGGGGTGTGTGGGGCATACAGATGCCTACATCTGGGCTTGTGGGTTCCCTAGGGGGCTTAGAGGTTTGTGGAGAGCACAGATACCATTATCCAGGCTAGATGGGTTCTGGTGGGATTAGGGGGTTTTGGGGGGCACAAATACCTATGTAAGCAGAAGCAGGATGAACTCTACCCTCACATCTGGTGGTGAATTATGGCAAGTGTGGAAAAGGATTTCAGGGTCTGATCATGTTTGCATAGACACACTCACCATGCGTGACACGGCCACGGCAGCCTGGGATGGTTACTTTGGCAGCTATGGTATCCCCAGTTTATTTGTTGTTGGGGTGTGAGATGTGGAGTGTTGACACCCTGATTGTGTGGATGAGGAACTGTGAAACAGCTTTGAGACAGGGATTCTCACCATCAGTTGAGTGGCACTCACTAGACAAGGGAGTGGGCTCCTTGGATGAGCCAGAAACACCAATTACATCTTCTTTTCTTTTAACAGTTGAATAATTGAGTTGGTTGTTGATTTTCTTAATAACTGAAGATCAAGGTTCTTGATCTGAAGTCATTGAAGTGCTGTGTTAAATAGTGGGGGAGTTTGAAACTATATTGCAGAGCAGCTGATGGAGAAGAGCAGTTTGTGGAACACTTGGAATGGCTCACGGAGTGAAGTAAGCTAAGCAGTTTTTGGAGACAGCTGGAGCAGATCACAGGTTGGCTGGTAGAGCAGAGCAGCTGGTGGACTGAGCTGAGCAGTTTGTGGGAAAGGTAGAAGCAGAATCCCACGGAGAGGCAGGGCAGACAGCAGTGGACCACGTAAGGTGCCCCTTTCTACCCAGGCTGGCAGGGGGGAAAACCCGGCAGATAGACTCTTGAACTCTGGGGCTGCGGGAATGTGGGTGATTATGGGGTTGCTGGAGTCTTGAAATATTTGAGGTATTGTACTTTGGAGTCTTGGGGTGATTTCGGGATCGCTAGATTCTAGAGCCCAGGGAAAAGGACACGGCCTAGTTGAGGTGTTTTCCAAATTTAATGCTATGTTGTTTATCTCACGTTATTAAACATTTTCCGCTATACCCAGATTCTATGATTGCGAGAGGGGAAGTATTGCCTCTTTGAGGCACCTAGGGGTGTGTATGTAAAATTTTCCCATGTCACTGGGTGAGGGCTCGATCTGGTTTGCATTACGTAATAGGGAAGGGACCCCTATGTATTGAACCCAGTCCTTGCTGCTATCAATTCAGCCTGGCAGACGGGTTCCACCTATGTCCAGGCTGAAGGGGTCCCTGGGGATTTGAGGAGGTTCCTGGGGGGCACAGAGATCTAGGCCCAGGCTGTAGGGGTCCCTGGGGGGCTCAGGGGTTTGGTGGGGGGCACAGATACCTACGTCCCTGCTGCAGGGGTCCCAGAGGGGCTTAGGGGGTGTCATGGAGTGTGGTGGAATCTGGCCCTGCACCCCTCTTCCAGGGACACACACTGACTCAGCCAGCCAGTAAAAAAGAGAGTTGTTTTGGCCAACAGGAACGAAGGATAGAGCAGGGCTTTGGGACACAAACAGGACCCGTCAGTTGAGTCCCTCTGGGGGTTCAGGAAGCTTAGTTCCCAGTTTGGGATTCTCTGAATTCCAACTACCCAGCTCCAAAAAAAAAACTGAACTAACTCCCTCCAGCGAACCCCTTCCTGTGTCCAGCTTCCCGGGCAAAGGTGCTCACTCTCTCAGCCCTGCCTAGCTCGAGTTACAGGCTTAGGTCCTGTCCCTCACCTAAAGTCACCCCCTGCTCTCCCATCCCCCACACAGACAGTCCCCACTCCATCACAGTAATGCCCAGAGCATTTCGCGCATGGAGCAACAGTAACACTGTGTGGCCGTGCAGGGTAATGCACAGAGCATTTCCTGCATGGAGCAACAGTGACACCGTGTGGCCACACAGGGTAATGCACAGAGCATCTCCTGCATGGAGCAACAGTAACACTGTGTGGCCGTGCAGGGTAATGCACAGAGCATTTCCTGCATGGAGCAACAGTGACACCGTGTGGCCACACAGGGTAATGCACAGAGCATCTCCTGCATGGAGCAACAGTGACACCGTGTGGCCACACAGGGTAATGCACAGAGCATTTCCTGCATGGAGCAAGAGTGATACCATGCGGCCACACAGGGTAATGCACAGAGCATTTCCTGCATGGAGCAAGAGTGACACCGTGTGGCCATGCAGGGTAATGCACAAAGCATTTCCTCGCATGGAGCAACAGTGGCACCGCGTGGCCACGCAGGGTAATGCACAGAGCATTTCCTGCATGGAGCAACAGTGAAACCATATGGTTGCGCAGGGTAATGCACAGAGCATTTCCCCGCATGGAGCAACAGTGACACCGTGTGGCCACACAGAGTAATACACAGAGCATTTCCCCACATGGAGCAACAGTGACACCGTGTGGTCACGCAGGGTAATGCACAGAGCATTTCCTGCATGGAACAACAGTGGCACCGTGTGGCCACACAGGGTAATACACAGAGCATTTTCTGCATGGAGCAACAGTGACACCATGTGGTCACGCAGGGTATTGCACAGAGCATTTCCTGCATGAAGCAACAGTGACACCATATGGTCATGCAGGGTAATACACAGAGGATTTCCTGCATGGAGCAACAGTGACACCCTCTGGCCACACAGGGTAATGCTCAGAGCATTTCCTGCATGGAGCAACAGTGACACCATGTGGTGACGCAGGGTAATGCACAGAGCATTTCCTGCATTGAGCAACAGTGACACCATGTGGCCACACAGGGTAATGCACAGAGCATCGCACCTACGTGGAGGCTGTAGAGATCCCTCGAGGGCTAACGGGGGTTCGTAGGGTCACAGATATCTACATCCAGTATGGGCGGGACCCTGGGAGAGTTAGGGGGGCTGTGAGGGGCATAGGTACTTGAGTCCAGGCTGTAGAGGTCCTGGTGGAGATTAAAGGCTTCCTGGAGGACAGCAATATCTACGTCCAGGCTGAAGGGGTCCCTGGACGCTTAGGGGGTTGTGGTGAGCACAGTGATCCCTGGGGGTATAGGGACTTGATGAGGGGTACAGATACCTATGTATGTCCTGGAGGGGTCCCTGGGGGGGGCTTAGTGGTACTGTAGGAGACACAGATACCTACGTCCAGGCTATAGGCATTCTGGGGGGGCTTAGGGCTTTGGGGGGGCACAGATACCTACATCCATGCTGGAGGGGTCCCGGGGGGCTTAGGTGGTTTGTGGGGAGGGGCACAGATATGTACATCCAGGCTGGAGGGTCCCTGAGGGGCTTAGCGGGTTCATGTGGGGCACAGATACCTAAGTCCAGGCTGGATGGGTCCAGGGGGGGCTTATGGGGTTCAGGGAGCACAGATGCTTATCTCTAGGCTATAGGGGTCCCTGGTGGGCTTAGGGGGTTTTGGGGGGGACCAGATACCTAAGTCCTTGCTGTAGGCGTCCCTACAGGTGCTTATGGGTTCGTGGGGTGCACAGATACTTATGTCCAGTCTGGAGGGGACAGGGGCTGTTGGGGTTTCATGAGGGGCACAGATACAAACCTCCAGGCTGTAGGAGTCCCAGGGAGGCTGTGGGGGTACAGATACCTACATCTAGTCTGGATGGGTCCTGGGGGTTATAGGGGGTTTGTAGGGGGCACAGATACCTAGGTACAGGCTGTCGGTGTCCCGAGGAGATTAGGCGGTTCACTAGGGGCTCAGATACAACCAGGCTAGATGTGTCCCGAGGAACTTAGGGGGTTTTTGGGGTGCTCAGACACCTGTGTCCAGGCTGTAGGGATCCCTGGGAGGTTAGAGGTTCGTGGGTGTCACGGATAGGGACTTCCAGGCTGAAGGGGTCGCTGGGACGTTTAGGGGGTTTGTGGGAGTACAGATACCTACGTCCAGGCTAAAGGGGTAATGGGGGTGCTTAGGGAATCGGGGTGGACACAGATACCTACGTCCAGGGTCTAGGGGTCCCGAGGGGATTGGGGGTTGAGGGGGGAACAGATGCCTACGTCCTAGCTGAAGGGGTCCTGGGTGGTGGACCTCGAGAGGTCATCGAGTCCAGTCCCCTGCCCTCATGGCAGGACCAAATACTGTCTAGACCATCCCTAATAGACATTTATCTAACCTACTCTTAAATATCTCCACAGATGGAGATTCCACAACTTCCCTAGGCAATCTATTCCAGTGTTTAACTACCCTGACAGTTAGGAACTTTTTCCTAATGTCCAACCTAAATCTCCCTTGCTGCAGTTTAAGCCCATTGCTTCTTGTTCTATCATTGGAGGCTAAGGTGAACAAGTTTTCCCCTCCTCCTGATGACACCTTTTTAGATACCTGAAAACTGCTATCATGTCCCCTCTCAGTCCTCTCTTTTCCAAACTAAACAAACCCAATTCCTTCAGCCTTCCTTCATAGGTCATGTTCTCAAGACCTTTAATCATTCTTGGTTGCTCTTCTCTGGACCCTCTCCAATTTCTCCACATCTTTCTTGAAATGTGGTGCCCAGAAACTGGACACAATACTCCAGTTGAGGCTCATCCGCAAACTTAATAAGCGTACTTTCTATGCCAACATCTAAATCGTTGATGAAGATATTGAACAGATCCGGTCCCAAAACAGACCCCTGCGGAACCCCACTTGTTATACCTTTCCAGCAGGATTGGGAGCCATTAACAACTACTCTCTGAGTACGGTTATCCAGCCAGTTATGCACCCACCTTATAGTAGCCCCATCTAAATTGTACTTTCCTAGTTTATCTATAAGAATATCATGCGAGACCGTATCAAATGCCTTACTAAAGTCTAGGTATATCACATCCACCGCTTCTCCCTTATCCACAAGGCTCGTTATCCTATCAAAGAACGCTATCAGATTAGTTTGACACGATTTGTTCTTTACAAATCCATGCTGGCTATTCCCTATCACCTTACCACCTTCCAAGTGTTTGGAGATGATTTCTTTGATTACCTGCTCCATTATCTTCCCTGGCACAGAAGTTAAACTAACTGGTCTGTAGTTTCCTGGGTTGTTTTTATTTCCCTTTTTATAGATGGGCACTATATTTGCCCCCTTCCAGTCTTCTGGAATCTCCCCCGTCTCCCATGATTTCCCAAAGATAATAGCTAGAGGCTCAGATACCTCTTCTATTAACTCCTTGAGTATTCTAGGATGCATTTCATCAGGCCCTGGTGACTTGCAGGCATCTAACTTTTCTAAGTGATTTTTTACTTGCTCTTTCCTTATTTTCTCTTCTAAACCTACCCTCTTCCCGTAAGCATTCACTATACTAGACATTCCTTCAGACTTCTCAGTGAAGACTGAAACAAAGAAGTCATTAAGCATCTCTGCCATTTCCAAGTCTCCGTTACTGTTTCCCCCTCCTCACTGAGCAGTGGGCCTACCCTGTCCTTAGTCTTCCTCTTGCTTCTAATGTATGACAGATACCAATGTCCTGGCTGTAGATGTTCCTCCACGGTGGCCTCAGGGCTGGAAGAGCTCCCACTCCCTTCTATTACCTGGGGGCTGCAGCAGGGGCACAGAGCTTCTCTGGTCTCACTCCTTTACCCCTGCCCCGCTGTGGCCCTGACACCAGAGAAGCTCTGTGCCCCTGCTGCAGCCTCTGCGCCATATCAGGGAGTGGGAGCTCCTCCAGCCCTGGGGCCACTGTGAGGGAGACTTTTCCAGGGGGACCCAATTTGGCCAGGGCCCCCCGGGACCCCGACAGCCTGGATGTAGGGTTATGTGCGACCACATCCCCTCTATGTACCCCAGGAACATCTACAGCCAGGACATTGGTATCTGTGCCCCCCGAACCCACAAAGCCCCCCAGGGAACTTTACAGCCAGTATGTTGGTATCTGTGCCCCCCATAAATCTTCTAAGCGCTCCAGGACCCCTCCAGTCTGCACGTAGGTATCTGTGACCCCCAGAAATCCCTGAATGCCCCAGGAACCCCTACAGCCTGGACTTAGGTACCTGTGACTCCAGCGAACCTCCTAAACCACCCAAGACACCTCCAGCTATGACGTAGGTATCTGTTCCCCCCTCAAACCCCAATCCCCTCGGGACCCCTAGACCCTGGACGTAGGTATCTGTGTCAGCCCCGATCACTTAAGCACTCCCATTACCCCTTCAGCCTGGACGTAACTACCTGTGACCCCCACGAACCCCCTAACCCCCCAGGGATCCCTACAGCCTGGACACAGGTGTCTGAGCACCCCACAAACCCCCTAAGCTCCTCGGGACACATCCAGCCTGGATGTATCTGAGCCCCCAGTGAACCGCCTCATCTCCTCGGGACACCGACAGCCTGTACCTAGGTATCTGTGCCCCCTACAAACCCTCTCTACCCCCCAGGACCCCTCCAGGCTAGATGTAGGTATCTGTACCCCCACAGCCTTCCTGGGACTCCTACAGCCTGGAGGTTCGTATCTGTGCCCCCCATGAAACCCCAACCCCCCCTGCCCCCTCCAGCCTGGACATAAGTATCTGTGCACCCCATGAACCCATAAGCACCTGTAGGGATGCCTACAGCATGGACTTAGGTATCTGGGGCCCCCCAAAACCCCCTAAGCCCACCAGGGACCACTACAGCCTAGAGATAAGTATCTGTGGCCCCTGAACCCCATCAGCCCCCCCTGGATCCCTCCAGCCTGGATTTAGGTATCTGTGCCCCCTACGAACCCGCTAAGCTCCCCAGGGACCCTCCAGCCTGGACGGAGGTATCTGTGCCCCACCACAATCCCTAAGTGCCGAGACACCCCTCCAGCCTGGAGGTAGGTATCTTTGCCGAACACAAACTGCCTAAGCCCCCCCCCATCGGGAACCCTCCAGCCTGGATCTAGGTATCTGTGCCCCACAACACACTAATTCCCCCTGGAAGCCCTATTGCCTGGACTTAGGTATCGCTGCCCCCCACAAACCCCCTAAGCCTCCCAGGGACCCCTACAGCCTGTATGTATCTGTACCCCTCAGAAAACCCCTAATCCACCCGGGGACCCCTACAGCATGGACCTAGGTATCTGTGCCCCCCAGGAACCCCCTAAAACCCCCAGGAACCACTCCAATCTGGACATAGTTATCTGTGCCTCCCAAAAAAACCCTAAGCCCCCCAGGGACCCCTAGATCCTAGAGATAGGTATCTCTGCTGTCCACAAAAATTCCTTATACTCCCTGGAACCTCTCCAGCCTGGACGTACATAGCTGTGCCCCCCACAACCCCCCTAAGCCCCCCGGGACCCCTACATCCTGGATGTAGGTATCTGTGCCCCCCCAAAGCCATAAGCCCCCCCAGAATGCCTATAGCCTGGATGTAGGTATCTCTGTCCCCTACAATACCACTAAGCCCCCCCAGGGACCCCTCCAGGACAAACATAGGTATCTGTGCCCCTCACCAAGTTCCTAAACCCCCAGGGATCACTGTGCTCACCACAACCTCTAAGCTGTCCAGGGACCTCTCCAGCCCGGACGTAGATATTGGTGTCCTCCAGGAAGCCCTTAATCCCCACCAGGACCTCTACACCCTGGACGCAAGTACCTATGCCCCCACAACCCCCCTAACTCCCCCAGAGTCCCGACCATCCTGGACGTAGGTATCTGTGACCCTACGAACCCCCTTAAGCCCCCCAGAATGCCTCCAGCCTGGACGTAGCTATCTGTACCTCCCATGACCCGTAAGCCCCCAGGGATCTCTACAGCCTCTACGTAGGTGTGATGCTCTGTGCATTACCCTGAGTGGCCACACGGTGTCACTGTTGCTCCATGCAGGAAATGCTCTGTGGATTACCCTGCGTGGCCACATGGTGTCACTGTTGTTCCATGCGCGAAATGCTCTGGGCATTACTGTGATGGAGTGGGGACTGTCTGTGTGGGGGATGGGAGAGCAGGGGGTGACTTTAGGTGAGGGACAGGACCTAAGCCTGTAACTCGAGCTAGGCAGGGCTGAGAGAGTGAGTACCTTTGCCCGGGAAGCTGGACACAGGAAGGGGTCGGCTGGAGGGAGTTAGTTCAGTTTTGGTTTGGAGCTGGGTAGTTGGAATTCAGAGAATCCTAAACTGGGAACTAAGCTTCCTGAACCCCCAGAAGGACTCGAGGGAGTTAGTTCAGTTTTGGTTTAGAATTCCTTGGTGCAAAAACACCGTGAAACGCCCCTTTCTTCTTCACAGAGGGCTTCAACACCCCTTTTCTCACTCAGGCTCACAACTGCCCAGAATTCGAGAACTGTTCCTGTTCCCATTGGACAAATGGGAGGAGCCTGAGGTACAGAGAAGGGAGGTGACCTACCCAAGGGCCTACACAGCAAGGCGGTGGCAGAGCCAGAAAGAGAAGCCGCCAGTCAGACTCCTGTTCTAACAGACAACAAATCCCCCCAGAGGCAGGGATAGAGCTCAGGAACTGAGATGGTGGGAAAATTTCATTCCAACCGTTTCTGTCCAAATATCCCATTCAGACTAAACCAGTTTGTTTCTCAGAATCATAACAAGTGAGATGGAAGTTCTTTGGGAAAAGATTTTGTTGCAAAACAAAAGCAACTCCTGTTTGTCACAGTGTGTTAAATTGTGTCATCAAACACAAGGAGGAGACACTTAGATCTTGAAAATTAGATAAGATGCTTCCGTCTGAGCTAAGTCATTGCTGCTCTTAACAGTTCCAAAATAAAAAAATACAAATAAAAAAGACTGTTTCAGCTAATCTATTATGTCATAATCTGCTCTGAGTAAACGTGATGGGACACCTCATATTATGCACTACTCTTAGTGACACTCTCCAATGGATCCCCATCCTCCACCCACCAAGAGGTAGGTAAGAGTGGATCGTTATTATCCCTACTTGAAAGCACACCATGGCCGCTTCAATTCTCCTGCCTCCCCTAGACCCTGGACGTAGGTATCTGTGTCAGCCCCGATCCCTTAAGCACTCCCATTACCCCTTCAGCCTGGAGGTAACTACCTGTGACCCCCACGAAGCCCCTAAGCCCCCAGGGATACCTACAGCCTGGACACAGGTGTCTGAGCACCCCACAAACCCCCTAAGCTCCTCGGGACACATCCAGCCTGGATGTATCTGAGCCCCCAGTGAACCGCCTAATCTCCTCGGGACACCGACAGCCTGTACCTAGGTATCTGTGCCCCCCACAAACCCCCTATAACCTCCAGGACCCATCCAGACTAGATGTAGGTATCTGTACCCCCACAGCCTCCCAGGGACTCCTACAGCCTGGAGGTTTGTATCTGTGCCCCTCATGAAACCCCAACCCCCCCTGTCCCCTCCAGACAGGACATAAGTATCTGTGTACCGCACGAACCCATAAGCACCTGTAGGGACGCCTACAGCATGGACTTAGGTATCTGGGGCCCCCCAAAACCCCCTAAGCCCACCAGGGACCCCTATAGCCTAGAGATAAGAATCTGTGCTCCCTGAACCCCATAAGACCCCTTGGACCCATCCAGCCTGGACTTAGGTATCTGTGCCCCACATGAACCCGCTAACTCCCCCAGGGACCCTCCAGCCTGGATGGAAGTATCTGTGCCCCCCACAACACCTAAGTGCCGGGAAACCCCTCCAGCCTGGAGGTAGCTATCTGTGCCCACCAGAAACCGCTTTAGCCCCCACAGGGACCACTCCAGCCTGGATGCAGATATCTGTGCCCAACACAAACGGCGTAAGCTCCCCCCCGGGGACCCTCCAGCCTGCACCTAGGTATCTGTGCCCCCCCAACACACTAATTCCCCCTGGAAGACCTATTGCCTGGAAGTAGGTATCTCTGCCCCCCACAAACCCCTAATCCTCTCCGGAACCTCTCCAGCATGGATGTACATATCTGTGCCCCTCCTCACAAACCACCTAAGCCCCCCGGGACCCCTCCAGACTGAATGTAGGTATCTGTGCCCCCCCAAAGCCATAAGCCCCCCCAGAATGCCTATAGCCTGGACGAAGGTATCTGTGTCTCCTACAGTACCACTAAGCCCCCCCAGGGACCCCTCCAGGACATACATAGGTATCTGTGCCCCTCACCAAGTCCCTATACCCCCAGGGATCACTGTGCTCACCACAACCCCCTAAGCGTCCAGGGACCCCTTCAGCCTGGACGTAGATATTGCTGTCCTCCAGGAAGCCTTTAATCCCCACCAGGACCTCTACAGCCTGGACGCAAGTACCTATGCCCCTCACAACCCCCCTAACTCTCCCAGGGTCCCGCCCATACTGGATGTAGGTATCTGCGACCCTACGAACCCCCGTAAGCCCTCGAGGGATCTCTACAGCCTCCACGTAGGTGCGATGCTCTGTGCATTACACTGTGTGGTCACACGGTGTCACTGTTGCTCCATGCAAGAACTGCTCTGTGTATTACCCTCTGTGGCCACACGGTGTCACTGTTGCTCTAAGCGGGGAAATGCTCTCTGCATTACCCTGCGTGACCACATGCTGTCACTGTTGCTCCATGCAGGAAAATGCTCTGTGCATTACCCTGCATGGCCACACGGTGTCACTGTTGCTCCATGCAGGAAATGCTCTGTGCATTACCCTGCGTGGCCACACGGTGTCACTGTTGCTCCATTCAGGAAATTCTCTGTGCATTACCCTGTGTGGCCACACGGTGTCATTGTTGCTCCATGCAGGAAATGCTCTGTGCATTACCCTGTGTGGCCACATGGTGTCACTGTTGCTCCACGGGGGAAATGCTCTGGGCATTACCCTGCATGGCCACACAGAGTTACTGTTGCTCCATGCGCGAAATGCTCTGGGCATTACTGTGATGGAGTGGGGACTGTCTGTGTGGGGGATGGGAGAGCAGCGGGGTGACTTTTAGGTGAGGGACAGGACCTAAGCCTGTAACTTAAGCTAGGCAGCTGGGAAGGGGTCAGCACCTTTGCCCAGGAAGCTGAATAAAGGAAGGGGCTGGCTGGAGGGAGTTAGTTCAGTTTTGGTTTGGAGCTGGGTTGTTGGAATTCAGGGAATCCCAAACTGGGAACTAAGCTTCCTGAACCCCCAGAAGGACTCGATTGAGGGGTCCTGGTTGTGCCCAAAAGCCCTGCTGTATCCTTCGTTCCTGTTGGCCAAAAAAAACCTTCTGTTTTACTGGCTGGCTGAGTCACTGTGTGTCCCAGGAAGAGGGGTGCAGGGCCAGATTCCACCACACTACGTGACACCCCCTAAGTCCCTCTGGGACCCCTGCAGCCTGGACGTAGGTATCTGTGCCCCCCACCAAACTCCTGAGCCCCCCCCGACCCCCTACAGCCTGGACCTAGATATCTGTGCCCCCCACGAACTCCCTAAGCCCCCCAGGCACCCCTTGAGCCTCGACGTAGGTGGAACCCTTCTGCCAGGCTGAACTGATAGCAGTAAGGACTGGGTTCAATACATAGGGGTCCCTTGCCTACAATGTAATGCAAACCAGCTCGAGCCCCACCCAGTGACATGGGAAAATTTTACATATGCCACTCCTAGGTGCCTTAAAGAGGCAATACTTCCCCTCTCGCAAGCATAGAGTCTGGGTGTAGCAGAAAATGTTTAATAACGTGAGATAAACCACATAGCATTAAATTGGGAAAACACCTCAACTAGGCCGTGACCTTTTCCCTGGGCTCATGAGTCCAGCAATCCCCAAATCACCCCAAGGCTCCAAAGTCCAATATCTCCAACTGTTTCAAGAGTCCAGCAACCCCAAATCACCCACAGTTGCGCAACCAAGAGTTCAAGAGTCTATCTGCAGGGTTTTTCCCCCTGCCAGCCTGAGTAGAAAGGGGCACGTTATGTGGTCCACTGCTGACTGCTCTGCCTCTCCATGGGATTCTGCTTTTGCCTTCCCCACAAACTGCTCAGCTCAGTCCACCAGCTGCTCTGCTCTCT
>NC_066621.1:30506670-30577457 GCF_025201925.1 Gopherus flavomarginatus
AAGTAGAGCCTCCCCTTCCTTACTTACCATTTTACCTTACGTGGGATCCACATCCTCCCTTGCCCAGCTTCAGATAGAGAGGGGCCCTGTCCAGTTAGTCCATCCAGTTCCATCTTTGGGGGCTGCCAGGCGAGGTCACACCAGCATCCCTAAGCTGTCTGGGAAGTCTTCTGAGGTGCTACCTGGGCCAAAGCCTTCTACTCCTTGGTCACACCTCTTCCCTATTCACAGGTGGCACCCCCTTCTAGCAGCCAGCCCCCCCGCCACAGCAAGCTGCAGCGCATGGAGTCTCACAGCTTCCCCCCTTCCTTTTCTGCTGATATCAGCCAAGGGAATGCTGGGAAATGTTCCTTCTCTGCTCAAAGTCAGGCAGCTGGTCAAGCAACTACAGCTCCCAGGGCCCTATGAGGTCTCCGCTCCCCTACTGAATCCAGGCTGCTCTGAGGCTCACTTTCTGCAGAGGGGAGGAAGTTACTGTTACAGGTCCCTTCAGAGCTTGGGCCTAGCACTATGGCACCATGTCAAATCCAGTACTGCTCCCAACTCTCTCCAGCTCTGTTGCTGGCAAGATCCCTTCCCCTTCATTTTGTTTCCTGTCTCCCCTCCAAGGAGAAACTCTGCATTGTTCTTGTGTGGGGAATTGAACCCAGGCTGTCTGGGTGAAAGCCAAGAATCCTAACCACTAGACCACATGGGACTTCCATAACACGTTTACATGTTCATATTCAATAACACAATTAAACGTAGCCGTTCAAAGTAGCCATTTAAAAGAAGCCATTCAAAAAACTTCAAAAACAGACTTCAAAGAGAAATTGCAGAGTTACAACTGATCTGCAAACTTAACACCATTAATTTGAGCTTGAAGAGGGACTGGGGTGACTGGCTCACTACAAAAGCAATTTTCCCTCTCTTGGTATTGACACCTCCCTGTCAATTACTTGGAGAGAGCCACATCCACCCTGACTGAATTAGCCTTCAACACTGGTTCTCCCCTTGTATGGTAACTCCCTTTACATCATGTTCCAATATATATTTATGCCTCTATCTGCAATTTTCACTCCATGCATCTGAAGAAGAGGGCTTTTTACCCACGAATGCTTGTGTCCAAATAAATCTGTTAGTTCTTAAGGTGTCACCGGACTCCTCATTGTTTTTGTGAAATAAAAGCAAAATGCACTCTAAGCTGATCTTAACCCTTTCAATGCCCTTACAAACTTAGATGCTTCTCACCAGAGGCCGGCTGGTGGCTTTTCAGCCTGGCTCTCCCCTTTCGTCAGCGCTTCAGTTGCTTGGTGTGGGGGTGTCTGTAGATGTAGGTGGACGATAGAGACAAAGCATGGCAAATGTCTCTGCTTTTATCATGTCCTTTCTTCCCTCTTGGCTTTGCTCCCCCTTCAGAGTCAGGTGAGCATCACTGCGTCTCTCCAAGCAAGTCTGAGCAATTCCCCTGGGGTGTTCTCTTGCAGGTAAGTGATTGCACTGTAGCTCCCTTGCTGAACAATGGCTGGTGATGGGTTGTTTGACACCCTGTCCGGGTGTTGGTTACTTTCCTTGCTGTTGTCACTGGGGTGCTAATATTTGGCTGACTCCCCCACCTTACAGCATGGTGATAACCACACTGCACAATTCTCATAACTTCATATGCATGAATGGTAAACATCTATGGGTAGAGAAATGACTTTCAGCAGATCATATCCTTTCCCCTGATAACTTACAAGGCATGCTCTGTATATAAGATCATGATTATATGAAAATGAGGAGTATGGGGGTTACAGCACACTCCCCCAAAGGTACAGAATGTCACACTGAGATTCTATTTTCATTTGTTATGTAACAGCATTAAAGAGATCCAGTGACTGACCAATGGCATTTTCAAGTGCTAAAATAGCAAGCGCTGTTGGTCTCTCATTGGCCATCAGCGACTGAAGATACGGTTTAATGAGCCAGAGCTTCAAGGCGAGGGTGGCTCTGTCCACTGCCTTCCGTTGCGCTGCTGGGCACCAAGTCCCTGGCGGTCAATATGTGAAGCTGGGAGAAGAGAGTGGGGTGGCAAGCGGTGGTAGAACTTTTGCCACCAGGGTCTAGCTGTCTAACTTCCTCTTCGTACTGCTGGGCCCCCGTTGCCTTCAGGTAACACAGGAACTAAGGCAGGAATAGGGTGAGGAAGCAAGTAAAGCCGAGCAAGGAAGGCAAAAGTTAATCTTATCTTCATGGGCAGCTCGCAATAACGTCCTTTTTCTGTGCCACAGCTGACAACAGCATCCCAGACAGAAAAGTAACAGGCCAAAAAGAAACCTAGCAGCTGCTGAAACAGTTCAGTTGGGAGCGTGCTAGACTAACAGGCTCTTCTATCCTCCTTTATGCATGGGCGGGATGTTTTCTGAGAGTGCAGCAGTTCCTTTAACTGCCACGAGTCCCTCATTTCAGGCTATGCAGCAGGAAAAGACAGCATGGGCTTCTGCACCGAGTTGGCCCACCTGACCTTTCATTCTTCTCTTGCTCTTTGTCAGCAAGGAGAAGAAAAAGAAGCTCTCCCTCAAGCTGGAGTCACACGGGCGAGGTAAGGAAGACTTCCTGAGTGCTGGCTCCAGTCCTCTGCCCTGCCAGCTGACCTATCGAGGGGCTACCACCACATTCTCTAGATTTGTCCATCGGTCTGTGCCAGAGTGAGCAACAACCCAGTAGGTGGAGTTTCTGTAGTGTAGTGGTTATCCCATTTGCCTAACACGCAAAAGGTCCCTGACTCAAAACCAGGCAGAAACATGCTGGCTTCCTTTTCCCAGATCCCCTTGTTATTCAGAAAGGGCACTCCTCCTATTGGCCTGTCCCTGGGATAACTCCAACCCCTGCATGACAGAGGATGCTGACAGCAGTGGAGAAAGCACCTTGGTGTCAGGCTGGAGAACCTAGAGTAGTTAGGCCAGTCACCATTTGGAGGCTTGTGGCTTGGTCACCTCTGCTGTTGGAGGTTGGCCTATAGAGACTCTCACTTCCTGCTGGGCTCCCTTGCGTGACTGGCCAAAGGAGGAAGTGAGGCAGGAATGGGGCAATAGAGGAAAGTTGAGCTGAGGAAGGCAGGGAAGAAGCTGTGCGGCTAAGTGGGGTTAGTAGAGCCCCACCCTTCATTCTGCAAAGCCTGGGGAGGTGTGGTTGGCTGCTGGGAGGTAGAATCCTGTGCCTGCCTCTTGGCTTCCCAGGAGTGGCTACTTGCAGCCCAGGAGAAGAAGGGAGGTTCTGGGTGAAAGGAAAACAAGCAAAGCTGAGTCCAAGTGGAGAATGGCGGCTCGTTTATGGCCAACCTGGGGGCATGACTGATGGTTTTAGAGGTGGAGGTTGGGCTGGCTGTGAGCAACTGGGATCCAGGAAACCCCCACCTGCCCTTCTGAGGGCTGAACCCATGGAGGTGCGGTTGGCTGCTGGGAGACAGACCCCTGTGGCTGCCTGTTGGCATCCCAGGGATGGCTACTTGCAGCCCAGGAGAAGCGGGGTTCTGGGGAAAAGGAAAAGCAGCAATGGTGAGGCTGAGTGGGCTCCTTTCTGGCCGAGATGGTGGACGGTGGTGAGTCTGGGAGTTACCTGTAAGCCATAAGTGGACGTAGTGCAGTGAAAACTGCTGCTCCATTCTGGCCGACCTGGGGGCGCCATGGATTACTTGGGAGTGGGGGCAGGGCGCTGGCTGTGAGCAAATGGGACCCAGGAAGCCCCAGCCTGCCCCTTCAGGGGCCGAGTCTTCTTCTCTCCTGCCATGGGGAGCCCGACCTTAAGCCTGCCCAGCATGTGCAGCAGCTCGAGCATTAAGCCTTCCTGGGTGCATAACTGAACTACGCCCTAGCGTAATACGGTGTAAAGTTTAGATTGTGAATTTATCTTTAATTTCCATGGTAATTTACTTTGGTCTTTTATTCCTACCACTTATAATCCTTAAAACTCCATCTTTCTGTAGTTAATAAATCTGTTTTATGCTCTACTTAAACTGGTGTATTTTGCTTGAAGTTCTTGGGAAATCTCAGCTCCATTACAGGGCTGGTTCATGTACTATTCACAGTGAGGGAGTTGTGGACCCTGTGTAATAAACTCACACTGATCAGGCTTCTGATTAAGGCAAGATGGTATGATCCAGGGGTGCAAGGCTGCAGAGCTGTAGGGGGGCCGACTTTCTATCATTAGTGTTATGAGTGGCTGCAGAAGCATTCATGTAATTCAGTTGGCTGTGTCCCTACCTACGGATGTCTGTGTAAGTGCAATATCTGCCAGAAATTCACAGCTTGTCTCAGCATCACATGTGTGAGAGGGAACCCAGGTGGTGGGACAAAGGGCTCAGGGGTCCCACTGTTCAGTTGCATCCCATAGATCCCATCACAGACTTTCAACAACCACAGCGGGTGCTCACTGAGACAGAGAGAGAGAGAGAGAGATGCCAAAATAGTGATCTCCAGTGCCAGGAGACATCAAACTATCAGAAATTCTGTGAACAGAGAAGACCCTGCTAGTGGAAAATGCCTTTGAAAAAGGCCCTTCTGTCCCCAGCTGTGGTCGTACAGTGCTCAGTGCTCTGCGTTGTGGCCTCAAGAGTCATGGATGCAAGTTGAGTTACGATGACCTTTTCCTTGTCTCCACATTTCTTAGGTGCCTCTTCCAACACTTGTCAGAAAAAATGACCGGTTTCTTTTGGAAGCATTTGCACTGCAAGGCAGAGGCAGTCTTCTCTGCTTCTTCAAAAGATTGACCAAAAAGTGGGAGGAGTGGACAGATTTGGCAAGGCACCACTGGGTGCTGCATCTCTAACCTCTACTTTACCTGGCAAGTGCCTCTGGGACTTTTCTCCCAGCTGCTCCATTTTTCATCAGTGACAATCAAAAGGAAGATGACATGACATCTGTGTGTGGACATCCCCAGCGAATCACAAGGACGTGTGGTGCAGGCTTTTGTGTTGCAGCAATTGCAGTCAAAGCAACCACCATGCCAATGCCAGTCACAGCAGGCCTTTTCATCAACTCCAGGCTTGTGATTTGATTCTTTCCAATGTTTCTCTCCAAAGAAGCCTTTTACTTAGCAAGCAATGACTTGGATACCAAGGGAGGTCTCTTCTGTTTCCTAGAAAGACACAGGAAAATGTGAGCAGAGGAGACAAAACCCATAGAACAAAGCACTACTGGGAGTTGAACCCAGGATTTCTTGTTGACTAGATAGGTGCTTTAGCCACCCAAGCCATGACGCCTGCCTTAAGAAAATACTTGCAACTGTTCCCTTTGATGGTCCACGACAACACCTGCAAATTCCAAACTACAGACATTCCCCATTTCCCTCAAGACTTGCATGGAAGAACTGGCAGGCCAAGCCAGGATCTTCTGGTTACTAGGAAGACACTTCAGCCAGCTCTTCCCAAAGATCACTATCTAAAGACCTTTAAACAGCCTCTGTAGATGTTCACTGACAAAGAGATGCCAAAATAGAGTTCTCCACTGCCTGCAGCCATCACACTACCAGGAGTTCTGCGCACAGAGAGGCCCCTGCTGGTGGAAAAGGCTTTGGGAGAGACTCTTCTCACACCAGCCTGTGCTCATATACTGTTTAGCACTTTGTGTTGTGACTTCAGCATTCACAGATGCCATTTGAGTTGGGGGACATTTTTCCTGTCTCCACATTTGTCTAATGGCTCCTTTCAACACTTGCCACCAAAAAGACTTGTTTCTTTTGCAAGCAATGTGCAGCTAGGCAAAGGCAGTCTTCTCCATTTCCTCAGAAGATCACCAAGCTGTGGGGAGAGAAGACACATTCAGCCAAGCTGGATGCTGAATCTCCTCTTTCTTCAGCAGGTGTCTGTGAAGGACATAAATCTCCACCATGTAGAGGGCAAGAATAGGAGTTTATTACACACAGAACTGGCAGAGTGTCACCTTGCTTATTAGGCTCAGAGACACTGTTAATTGATTACAATAGAATATATAGATTTTCCATGGGTGGGGGAAAGAGACGGGGTAGGGAGTTCCAAACTCTGGGATAGGTTTTGCAGCAAGACATGATAAGCACAGTAGCCAAAGGTTAACAGGTTACATAATGTCTCCACGCATGGTCTCAAGTTAGCAAGTTAACATTTCATGAATACTTTGATAAAATGTTATTAGTATAAAATATCTATGCTGAATTCTGATTTGAGGTCCATAGGAAAGGAGCAACTCCTTTGATTGTCCTCCAGGTACATTCCTAGGGCTTAAAGCAAAGAAACAGTGAAAGTATATGGCAATAAAGATTGTTTTCTGTGTGTCTTAAGGCAAGGCATTGGTCCCTGGGAAGGGAGGTGGAAGGATGCCATATCTTATATTGACATCTGCCAACTTTTCATAAACTCAAGGTTGGATCTCTGGGAAGAACGTCTCCCTACAGAAGAGACTTACACAATAGGAACAGGGATTCTTTGTTCAATCTGCAACTCTGAATAAGATACAATTCTTTAGTTCTTAGCTCCAACACCTGGCAATTTGCTGACCAAGCCTATCTTAGCAAGCAAGGCTTTCTGTTTAGCCAGCTTTCTTTTAGCTGGTCACTATTTGCTAGGCTTCTGGTCCCTTGATTATACTCTGGACTTTGGGTCTGGAAAAGAGCTGGCACAATCCATAGACCAGGTTGTTATATAATATGCACATGAATTTTAACCCTTCACATACAGTAATGGCAAAGTTCTTGGTTCAGGCTTGTAGCAGTGATGGAATAAACTGCAGGTTCAAATCAAATCTCTGGAGTCCATCCACAGCTGGAATGGGTCATTCAGTCCCTTGTACAGAGCTTCAGTTTGTAGCAAAGTCCCTTCAGAGGTATGAAGCAGGACTGAAGACAAGATGGAGACGAGGCATCAGCCTTTTACAGTCTCTTGCCATGTGGTCTTTGTTTTCTTTGTCCCAAGGACACTCTATCCAGCACGTGGCATAGAAAAACCTTTGAGTTTTGTCCCTGCATACCTTGCTGAGCCACAAGGCATATCTACCTTCTCTCAATGGGTTGATTGTAGATCTGATGGTCCTTAATGGGCCATCAAGCAGGCTCGGCAGAACTGACACCAACTTGTCTGGCTGGGGTGTTCCTCGGAAGCATAGCACAAGTTTGAATACAGACAGCATAGAGCCAATATTCATAAAGTCAACTACAAAAATGATACACATCTAGAGATAGCATAATTATAATCAGCCAATCAGAACCTCTCCATAGACCCCTTTCACAACAACCTTTCTATCATATTGGCTGCAAATATAGAACAGTGGTCACAATGGTGATCTATAAAGTTACAGATTATGTCAATAACATCACAGGAGGTGACACGGCATCAGTGAGACTGACCTTGGAATACTGTCTCCAGTTTTGGTGTCCTCATTTGAAAAAGATACTGTGAAATTGGAGCTGGGGCAGCAAAAAGCCACCAAAATGTTCGGAGGGCAGGAGAAGAATGACTTCTAGTGAGCTATTGAAAGAGCTCCATCTGTTTAGCTTATCAAAAGAAGATTGAAAGGTGACTTCACTGAAGTGTTGAAGTGCCTTAATGGAGAGAAAAGATTGGGTATTAAAGGGCTCTTGAATGGAGCAGAGAAAGACATAACAAGACCCAATGACTGGAAAGTGAAAAGAGACAAATTCATATTACAACTAAGCCCCTAATAGTCAACAGCGAGGATGATTCACCACAGGAACAAGCTACCATGGAAAGTGGTGGAATCTCCATCCCCTGAAGTCATTCAATGAAAACTAGATGCCTTTCCCCCAGAAGTAGCTATTGTGTCATGCAGGAGGCCTGTGATATGCAGGGGGTCAGATTAGATGCTGTAATGGTCTCTTCTGGCCAGAAAGTAGACTAATTTTACAGATACTAGTTTTCGGAAAAACTGAGTGTAGCATTGGGAGCAGCATCTGAAGTTTTACTGTCTAGCCAGCTTACTGCCTAGAACGAACGCTCCTTGAGTGGGGTGACCACAGGGAGTAGCTCAAACCTCCAAAGGGCCTGGCCAGGGAAATTGATGCTAGCCTTGGTACATGGACGCACACTGCCAAATTAATGTGCTTAGTATGGGCCTGTGTCCTCGACTTTATACAATTTCCATAGCGTTGCACTGTGGGCAACTGTCCCATCGTTCAGGCAGTCTCCCCTGCCCATTGGAATTCTGGGTTGAGATCTCAATGCCTGATGGGGCAAAAATAGTGTCATGAGTGAGTCTGGGTAAATGTCATCACTCAATCCTCCCTCCATGAAAACAACAGCAGACAATCATTTGCGCCCTTTTCCCTGGATTGCCCGGGCAGACGCCATAGCACAGCAACCATGGAGCCCGTTCAGCCTGTTTTCACTGTCACCGTATGTCTTCTTTCTAGTGCTGACAGACGTGGTACTGCAGTGCTACACAGCAGCATCCCCTTGCTTTTGCAAGTTAGCAAAGATGGTTACCAGCCCTTCTGTACCGTCTGCTGCTTTGCAAGTTGACAATGACAGTTACCAGTTATACTGCACCATCTGCTGCTGTCATGGGTGCTCCTGGCTGGCCTCGATGGGGTCGGCCACGGGCTTATGGACAAAAATAGGAATGACTCCCCAGGTCATTCTCTTCTTTAAGTTTTGTCTAATGGAGAGTCAGTTCTGCCTAGATTATCAGGCAAGCCTACTAAAGAACCAGAGGGGCAAACGGGCGTTCCAGGTCAGAGCCCTAGAGATCCCACAGAAATGATGCGCTGCATGCCATTCTAGTGGGTGCCCCTGCAACAACCCTACCCATTGCTTCCCTCCTCCCCTACCCCTCCTGGGCTACTATGGCAGTTATCCTCCCATTTGTGTGATGAAGTAATTAAGAATGCAGGAATTTGAAACAACACTGACTTTATTGCTTCTGCAAGCAGGTATCAAAGCGGGGAG
Organism: Gopherus flavomarginatus; assembly: GCF_025201925.1. NCBI lineage: Eukaryota > Metazoa > Chordata > Testudines > Testudinidae > Gopherus > Gopherus flavomarginatus. Next base: position 30,515,561 of record NC_066621.1, read on the forward strand.
GGGAGCGCAGCCTCCAGCTGCTATGAATGAACCTGGGAGTCATTCCCATCTTTGTCCAGGCACCCCCGGCCGACCTCACCGAGGCAAGTCAGGAGCACTCACGGGACGACGATGATGGAGACCTGTCCTACTATACCGTCTGCCGTCCGCAAGGGAAGGGAAGGGGATTCTGCTGTGTAGTGCTCCAGCACCACATCTGCCGGCAGCATCCAGTAGACATACAGTGACACTGAATAAAGGTGAGAGAGGATTTTTTTCCCTTTGCTTTCATGGGGGCAAGAGGCGGGGGAACGACATATACTCTGAACAACCCGCGACAATGTTTTTGACCCTTCAGGCTTTGGGAACTCAGCCAAGAATTCAAATGGTTTTTGGAGAGTGCGGGAACTGTGGGATAGCTACAATCCTCAGTCGCCCCTCCCTCCATGAGCGTCCATTTCATTCTTTGACTTTCTGGTACGCTTGTCTCAGTTCCTTAAGTTTCAGCACTGCGTTGAGTCCCTATTGTGGCATCTGTCCATCATAGCCTTGGAGATTTTTTCAAATGTTTTGGTATTTCGTCTTTTGGAACGGAGTTCTGATAAAACAGATTCATCTCCCCATACAGAGATCAGCTTCAGTATCTCCCAAACAGTCCATGCTGGAGCTCTTTTTTGATTCTGGGACTGTATAGTCACCTGTGCTGATCAGCGCTCCACGCTGGGCAAACAGGAAATGAAATTCAAAAGTTCACGGGGCTTTTCTTGTCTACCTGGCCAGTGCATCCCAGTTCAGATTGCTGTCCAGAGCAGCCACAATGGTGCACTGTGGGATAGCGCCCAGAGACCAATACCGTCAAATTGCAGCCACACTAACCCTAATCTGACATGGCAATACTGATTTCAGCACTACTCGTCATCAAGGAGGAGTACAGATACCGGTATTAAGAGCCCTTTATATCAATATAAAGGGCTTCTTTGTGTGGACGGATGCAGGGTTAATGTGACATAAACTCGTAGTGTTGACCAGGCCAGAGAGAGCAGCAGGTTTCCCCTATTGTTTCCTGCTTTCGTTTCCTTGACTAGTTTCTCCTCTGCACCAACTTGCTGTATTTGTTTGTGAGTCTGACTAGCTCAGTTGGTAAAGTATCAGACTTTTAATCTGAGGGTTCAAGTCCCTGGTCAGGTAATAAACTACTCATTATATCTTAAAAATCTGTCTTTCTGGAGTCTTCTTTGATGTTTTTTCTCTTCAGGATTTTGCCTTTTCTAAGAAGGGCCTTTGTGTGGGGGGGATTGAAGGGGCAACTTCCTGACAGCCCCTCTGTCCTTGCAGGCTGGAGGAATAAATGCCTCTGGGCATATAGCATGTTCCTCCCCTGCACGCACACACACACAAAATATCCCTATGGAATTAGAATCACCTGCTGCCTTCCCCTGTTCTGCTGGATCCCCAACTGAGGATACTCTTCAGCCTAAACCCATGTCCCCTCTTTGCCCAGTGCCCCTCAGTCCCAACCCTCAGTCCCTCCTATGCTCACTGCTCCTCACTCCCAACCAGAGCCTGCTCCTCTTCACCCTTCTCCTCTGTCCCAACCCACAACCCCCTCCTATTCCCAGTGCCCCTCAATCTCAACCCACAGCTTCTTCCTTCCCCCCAGAAGCAGGTGCTTCAGACCCACTCAGGAAGATTTCCTTGCAAGGTTTCGTGTGTGAATCTTCATGTGGATTTTACAGTATGTTGGGAATATGTTGGGTTGCTTGCCAAAATGATCACTTTTGGCTGGTGTTGGATTCCCAGTCTCCTTGTTATTGGGACAGGAGAAATAAAGGGTTGTTGTCCTTGTTGTGTGAATCGAGGGCAGCAGAACTGTGCTTGGCAGACCCAGATGGAGGGACTCACCCTCAGATGAATAGCACTTGCTAGGCAGGGGACATTGGTTCCAAAGCCAAGTGGGTTGGGGCCTGTGTCCGCATGCTAAAATTTATGTGTTAGACCAACTTTAGGACAGGGTGGCTGTGGAGGGGTGAGTGAGTCCCTAGACAACATAGTGAGTACGGTACCTTCTTATTTTCCCCCTTTTCCACCCAGGATGGCGGATGAACTCTACAGAGGCACCTCTGGGCTTGCACTGACTAAGGACAACAGCTGTGAGTGGGGTGCAGAGAGGAGATGGCTCATGTTAAATGACTTTTGGTTGCTGGACTTACGAACCTTAGGGAGAAGGACACTGCCCAGCTTATTTGTGGGTGGGTCTTTTCCTCATAGTTTAGGTTTATGTGTTGGGGCTGCTGACATGACTTCTGCTAACCCTGGGCTTGCATTGCAATGTAGACGTACCCTGAGAGTGCAGCTATACTGAGATAAAATCCCTGTGGCCTGGCTAGCCTGGATGATCTGATTTGGGCTCCTGGGGCTCAGGTTGTGAGGCTAAAAACTGCAGTGTAGACATTTGGGCTCAGACTGGAGCCCAGGCTCGGAGACCCTCACCCCGTGTGGAGTCTCAGAGGCTGGGCTCAAGCCCAAGTGTCTACACTGTAATTTTATTACCCTGTCGCACAAGCCCCACAAGCCTGAATCAGCTGACCCAGGGTTTGAGAATAGTGACTTGGGTGTGCTAATGGCAGTGTAGACATAATGCTAGGCTATGTCCACAGTGCAATGAAACATCCAGGGCTGCCCCATGCCAGCTCCGGCTCCTGGGGCTTGGGCCGTGGGGTGGTAAATTTGCAGTGTAGATATCTCAGCTCAGGCTCAATACCGGGGTCTGGGACCCCACAAGGTTGGGAGGGAGTTTAGCAAGCAAAAAAGGTAAAATGGCAGTGGAGTATTACCGTGGACTCAGTGGCATTTCTCCATTGGTCTGTCTGCTTTGGGGCAGGGACAATAACACGTCCTGCTGCTTTTGTTGTTTCAAAGGGCGGTTTAGGATTTTCATTCTCAGACACTGGGCACAAAGCAGGACTCAACCCTCAATGCAAATTAAATGAGCTGCCCACAGATTCTGGCAGCCACAATGAGCATTTGGTGCGAGAGCTCAGAACTGCCCCTGTCTCAGAGGGAGGGGCTCAACTGCGAGGGGACTGGACCACTGTCCTATCAGCTCTTATCTCCCAAACTTTCAATAATTCTATTATCAGTGGCTCTGAGCATAATTTAAACCATAAGAAAAACCACACTGGGCTAGGCCGAAGGCCCATCTAGCTCTGAATCTTGTCTTCTGACAGTAGCCAATACCATGTACCCCAAAAGCCACTCCCCTAGGGAGCTGAACCCAGGATCTCCTGCTTACAAAGCAAGTGCTTTAGCCAGCTAAGCCATGGTGCTTGCATTTGGTGAAAACACAGTGTCTGACCACCTTCGGTCAGCAGCTCGTGGCTGGTGTACACACTGCAATGCCACATCTGGTGACAAAACTGCCCTGTTTTGGTGACAAAATAAAACCACTTCGATGAGAGGCCTAGAGCTTTTTGCAGCAAACTTAAAGGGACAGAGTGCCAGTGTAGATGCTGCCGTTCATTATATAACCATAACTGGCCTCCTCCAGTATCCCATAATGCCTGCCGTGAACTCGCCTGCCCTGCATTCTGCTACAGAGCCATGGGACCCTCCCCTTTCATAGCTCCAGGAAGTTCTGACAGCTAAGCCTGCTGCTCTGCTCCGGCAGCCAGGAGCAAATCTCTGCCGTGGATGCTGCTCTCTCCCACCCTGCAAAAACAGAGCAGGTGGCAGGAGCTTCCTTACAGTGGGGGCGGTGGGGCATTGGCATCTGAACTGTGACACCCCCATGATACCCCTTCCTTCGAGGAGGCTCTTACCTTCTAAACAGGGACGGCTGTTTTCTAGTAAAATCACTACAAGGGAAGGAGAAAACTCAAAAGAGGTTCCTCCTGGCGCTCACGTCCGTGAACCCAAATACTCTCTCAGTCCTCAAAGAGAGACCTGGAGAAGGAGACTTGCTGAAGCAAAGCCCCAAGGGTCTCTGAGGTTTCCCTGGCCCCTCACCCCTGTCCTGCCTGGCTTATGTCAGCGTCTCTCTGTGAGGTCACCACCTCCCCACCACCTTGGACCAATAGTCTGAGGTCCTGCAAAAGGCCTTTGTGATGTCACTCTCACACCCCTCCCTTGCTGTGCCAATGTCCTGCCCCTGGCCTGGACCTTTGGAGGTTTGAGCTACTCTTTGTGGATCACCCCACTCAAGGAGTGCTCGTTCTAGGCAGCAAGCCAGCTAGACAGGAAAACATCAGACGCTGCTCCCAATGCTACACTCTGTTTTTCAGAAATTAGTCAACTTTATGGCCGGAAGAGACCATTAGATCATCTAATCTGACCCCCTGCATATCACAGGCCTCCTGTATGACACAAGAGCTACTTTGGGGGCAAAAACATTCAAGAAAGGCATCTAGTCTTCATTAAATGACATCAGGAGATGGCGAATCCACCACTTTCCTTGGTAGCTTGTTCCTGTGGTGAATCATCCTCACTGCTGAATTTTTGCGCCCTATTTGGAATATGAATTTCTCTTTTCACTTTTCGGCCATTGGGTCTTCTTATGCCTTTCTCTGCTCGATTAAAGAGCCCTTTAATACCCAGTCTTTTCTCTCCCTGAAGGCACTTCAACACTTCAGTGAAGTCACCTTTCAATCTTCTTTTGATAAGCTAAACAGGTCGAGCTCTTTCACTACTCACTAGAAAGCATTTTTCTCCAGCCCTCAGAACATTTGGTGGCTCTTTGCTGCCCCAGCAGAGCAGTTTGCAGGGACCACTGGAGTGGTTCATGGAATGGCTGGTGGAGTGGAGCGGCTCAGACTCCCTGCTTGCAAGAGGGGAAGTATTGCCTCCTAGAGGCACCCAGGGGGGTGATGTGTAATTGTCCCAGGTCACTGGGTGGGGGCTCGAGCCAGTTTTGTATTGTTTTATTGAAGCAGAACCCCCAGATACTGAACCCAGCCCTTGTTTCTGCCAACTCAGAGGGGCAGAAGAGTTACAGGAATTTACCACACAACCCTCCCTGTTCCCATGGGGAGAATCTAGGGAAGGAGGAGTCATTCCTCACCTGTGCTCCCAGAAGAACTGCTAGGACTCCTTCCTGCCAGCTACTCACTCCTGGATTCACCCTCAGCTCCTGGGATCTTTCTGCTCCAAAGACTCCAGAGGCCTGGGGTTGGGAGGGGGTCACTGCACAGTCTGAAACACAAGGGAGGATTCTGGAGTTGAAGGAAGGAGCAGAAAATGGAGACGAAAGAAACAGAGAGAAAACGCCTCATCTCTCTCCCCTCCCCGTCCCAGCAAGAAATGTTACCAAGGATCAGCGTTAGGGGAAATGGTGCCCTGGGTAAAACTTAGACTTTGGCACTTCCCCATCGCCCCTAGACGATCCCCCTCTCCCTTTACCCCCTAGCTCCGGCACTCCCAACCCTTATGCCTCCTTCACCCCAACTCCTGCCCGCTCCTGTGCCCTAACTCCTACACTGTGTCCCCTTTGCCCTTAACTCCCATACTCCCCTCTTGTGCCACCAACCACTGCCCCCTCCTGAACCCCCTTGACCCCTAACCCCTGCACCCCTTCCTGTGCCACCAGCCACTCCCCCCCGAATTCCCTTCGCCCCTAACCCCTGCACCCCCTCCTGTGACACCAGCCAATGCATCTCTCCTGCACCCCCTTCACCCTAATCCTACACCCCCTCCTGTGCCACCAGCCACTGCCCCTCTCCTGCACCTCCTTCACCCCTAACCCCTGCACCCCTTCCTGTGCCACCAGCCACGGCCCCCTCCTGAACTCTCTTCACCCCTAACCCCTGCGCCCCCTCCTGTGCCACCAGCCACTGACCCTCTCCTGCACCCCCTTCACCCCAACCCCTGCACCCCCTCCTGTGCAACCAGCCACTGCCATCTCCTGCACCCCCTTCACCTCTAACCCTCCACCCCCTCCTGTGCCACCAGCCACTGCCCCTCGCCTGCACCCCCTTCATCCCTAACCCCTGCACCCCCTCCTGTGCCACCAGCAACTGCCATCTCCTGCACCCCCTTCACCCCTAACCCCTGCGCCCCAACCCCTGCCCCTCTTGTGCACCCCCTTCACCCTAATCCATCCACCCCCTCCTGTGCCATCAGCCACTGATCCTCTCCTGCACCCCCTTCACCCCTAACCCCTGCACCCCCTCCTGTGCTACCAGCCACTGCCATCTCCTGCACCCCTTCACCCCAACCCCTGCACCCCTTCCTATGCCACCAGCAACTGCCCCCTCCTGAATTCCCTTCACCCCTAACCCCTGCACCCCCTCCTGTGCCACCAGCCACTGGCCCTCTCCTGTACCCCCTTCACCCCAACCCCTTCCCCCGCTCTTTTGTCCCCAACCCCTGCGCCCCCTCCGGCACCCACATGCGGACAGTGATCTGTGTGCATGGAGCAGCTAGCATTGCTCCTCCCTGGGATGCTGCTCCTCCGGGTACCCCTAGGGGCTGTGGGGGTGGGGAGATGAGAAGTGACGTCATCCGAGCTCCCCTGCATCCAGGTCACTTTCTTCAGCTGGGCTGCATCAGGGGAGGGCAGAGAGCCGCAGCTTCTGATGCTCCCCTCAAAGCGCAGCCCAGGTGGGGAAAGTGACCAGGACGCATGGAGCATAAAGTGTTGCTCCTCACTCCCCCCAACCCTCTATGGGCCCATGGAGGAGCATTGGGGCAGGGGAGAGCAGTGAGCACCTTTGCACTGCCACACGGTGCCCTTTGACCCCCTGGAGCCTTGGGTGGTTGCTGGGGGCCACACCCCTAGTGCCGGCCAGGCTCCCCAGCACAAGCAGCAGAAAACACAGGGAGACTGGCCCCACACTGAGCAGCGGTAGCCTAGGCGGCACGTAATGGAGGTCGGGGGGGCTCAGTCTCCCCAAACCTTGCAACACCAAGGGGACAGTGGGGCCCATGACTGGGACCCCGGCCAAATGAGGCCACCCTGCAAAAGTCTCCCCTATGTCAGCCCCAGGGCTGGAGGAGCTCCCACTCCCTGCTACGGCCCAGGGGCTGCAGCAGGGGTACGGAGCTTCTCTGGTCTCAGGGCTGCAGCGGGGCAGGGCTAAAGGAGTGACAGGGTGGGGCTGGTGGGGGAAGGGGTGGAACAGAGGTGATAGTGGATGGGGCTATGGGTGGAAGGGGGCAGAGCCACAGACAGAAGGGGGTGCATGGTTCTGGTGATGGGGCCCCCACACTTGTTCTCCCTTTCCCTGGGCTTTGGCATCACTAGAACCTGCTTAGCGAGTAGGGTTCAGTGGTCCCCATAATGTGGGGTATGACTCCTAGGGAGACACAAAGGAACATTCATGGGGGCACCTCAGGGCCTGAGTCAGCCCCCATGGAGGGCAGGGAGGAAGCACCACTCAGCCCCACTCTGTCCCAGCTCTTCCCCAACCCCACCCTCAGTCTGGGCCTCTGGCTCCCAGCCCAGCGATGACCCCCTTGCCCCTGTCCGCATCCCTCTCCCCAGCAAGCAACAGCCCAACTCCCAGCCCTGCTTCTCGACCGTGGCTTCCGAGGGGCCACAGCCATGGCTAAGAGGGCACAATGTGAAATATATGGGGACCACTGTTTTAGCGTGATGTTCTCAATCCTTCTCTGTAGTCCAATGAAAGCTATTCCTCACCCATCTACCCCTCCATCAGGATGGACTAGATCTGTTCTGCTGCCCTTCACTCATACAGGAAGGAGAATAACATTTTATTCCACTCAATCCTAAAGTGATTTGTAACCCAAGACCATCCCAAACTGGTCATTTTGGGGAAGCGGCCCCATCATGCTGCATAGCTAGGCAGAGTAGGTGTGTCTATGCAAACACGGTCTGTTCCTGAAGTCTTTCCCCAGCTCCTCACTAGATGTGAGGGGGGAGCTCATTCAGACCCTGCTTACGCTTAGTATTTAAAAACTCCTTCATGTCCCTATCTCTGTCGGCCTTAGATTTCTCCTCCTGTCCATTTTGTTACAGCTCAGATGAGGTGGCTCAGTGGTTAAGGTGATGGACTGCTAATCCATTGTGCTTTGCCTGCATGGGTTTAAATCCCATCCTCAGTGGATGCATTTAGTCTTGACTCTTCCTTTATAAACAACCATCTCCCCACTTGGTACAATAACAGACACAACAATGTTGCTTCTTGCAAACAAAAACCTTCTCAGAAACTCCAACACCCCCCCCAGCTTTAAATAAAATGTCTAAAACCCAGATTTCTAAAAAATGTCTCTGGTTCTGTATTTCGTAGTTTTTATCTTAAAAGCTAATGTTTCCTCAAGCTGAATAAGGCAACTCTTCAAAGGAAAATGTTAGAAATGGTAGGGGAAAAATCGGAAAGGAAAAAGCCCCTTTTCTCAGGAGATACAAACTCGACTCCCTCCTGTCTCTATCACCAGTGGATTTTGACTCCCTCCTTCTGAGGTGTAAATAAAATAAAGAGGAGACAAGGTGGTTTGGCACAAACAAAGGTAAGTGTAGTCAGGGTAAAGGTACAGAAAGCTGGGGGAACAGGGGAAAATGCAAACTTAAGGAATACAATGAAACAGTGACTGGGTTTGGGAGCTTAACGCTCAGGCCCATAAACCCTCCCTTGGAAACTAGAAAACACTAAACAATGCCCCAACACAGAAACCTTTCCCCACTGTTCAGGTGCAGTGGATCCCAGGTGCCGGCGCGACGCCCAGGACCTTCCACTCTCCCGCTGATTTAGAACCGTTGAGGAGGATCACTGGGGAGTCCAGACGACGTTTGGGTTTCGTTGCTGGCACGGAGGCCCTCTGGGATGCTGGACACCAGGAATGCAGGACAGCAGGAATGGAGGTGACAGGCCTCCTGTTCCTCAGTCTCACGGTGGGACCGAGGGGGTTCTTCACTCTCCAGCTTGGGAGCACTGTGAAGACACGACCGTGGACGAGTGACTCAGAGATTCCCTCCTTCCTCATCACTGCACAACTGTTATCTTTTGTCTGAGCTAGGCAGATTTTATCTTCATCACGTTCTATCCATCCACTTCTCAAAATGTCATGTGCTGAAGCATTCTCCGTTGTCTGTGCTTGGAGATGATGCTTTGACTTCTTTAATCCTCTATCAGAGTCGCTATGAGTGGAGATGAAAGTGTCAAAGACCTGGGAGAGGAATTCAAATGGATCCCAAACACAGTGGGATCATTGGGAGTTTAAATCCCAGATTCCATCTATTGGCAAAGCCACTTCTAACAAGGTAGCTGTTTTGTAACCCATTATGGCACAAGTTTGAAATATGGGCAGCATAGAGCCAATATTCATAACATCAACTACAAAAATGATACACATCTAGAGATAGCATCATTATAATCAGCCAATCAGAACCTCTCCATAGACCCCTTACAAAACAACCTTTCTACAATATTGACTGCAAATATAGAACAGTGGTCGCAACGGTGATCTATACAGTTACAGATTATGTCAATAACGTCACAGGAGGTGACATGGCATGAGTGAGACTGATATTGGAATAGCTTTCAGTTTTGGTGTCCTCATTTGAAAAAGATGTGTGAAATTGGAGCTAGGGCAGCAAAGAGGTACCAAATGTTCTGAGGGCTGGAGAAAAATACCTTCTAGTGAGCTATTGAAAGAGCTCAACCTGTTTAGCTTATGAAAAGAAGATTGAAAGGTGACTTCGCTGAAGTGTTGAAGTGCCTTAATGGAGAGAAAAGATTGGTTATTAAAGGGCTCTTGAATCTAGCAGAGAAAGGCATAACAAGACCCAATGATTGGAAGGTGAAAAGAGACAAATTCCTATTACAACTAAGGCACAAATAGTCAACAGCGAGGATGATTCACCACAGGAACAAGCTACCAAGGAAAGGGGTGGATTCACCATCTCCTGATGTCATTTAATGAAGACTAGATGCCTTTCTTGAATGTGTTTGCCCCCAAAGTAGCTCTTGTGTCATACAGGAGGCCTGTGACATGCAGGGGGTCAGATTAGATGATCTAATGGTCTCTTCTGGACAGAAAGTCGACTAATTTCTGAAAAACTGAGTGTAGCATTGGGAGCAGCGTCTGATGTTTTCCTGTCTAGCCGGCTTGCTGACTAGAATGAACGCTCCTTGAGTGGGGTGATCCACAGGGAGTAGCTCAAACCTCCAAAGGTCCAGGCCAGGGGCAGGACATTGGCACAGCAAAGGAGGGATGTGGCAGTGACATCACAAAGGCCTTTTGCAGGACCTAAGACTTATTGGTCCAAGGTGGTGGGGAGGTGGTGACCTCACAGAGAGATGCTGACATCATCAAGGCAGGACAGGGGTGAGGGGCCAGGGAAACCTCAGAGACCCCTGTGGCTTTGCTTCAGCAAGTCTCCTTCTCCAGGTCTCTCTTTGAGGACTGAGAGAGTATTCGGGTTCACGGACGTGAGCACCAGGAGGAACCTCTTTCGAGGTTTCTCCTTCCCTTTTAGTGATTTTACTAGAAAACAGCCGTCCCTGTTTAGAAGGTAAGAGCCTCCTGGGGGTTTGAAAGCTGTTCAGTTGATCCATCTGGTGACAGGTGAATTCTAGGCGTGGAAAACACGAGCTTAAGGAGGCAGAATTTTATTCTGCACCTGGGATTTTGTCCCTTAGAATCACTGGGGACACTAGGGTTTGTCCTTTTTGTTTCACCTCTTCCTCCATCGCTCCCTCCCTCCTTTCTCTTCTCTTGCTTCCTTTGTCCTTTTACCTGTTCCCCTCCCAACACCAGGAGGGAGCGGGAGAGAGAGAGTGTGTGTGTGGTTTTCTTAGTTTTTTGCAGGGCAGTGCTCTGCAGTTCTCATTGTGGGAGGTCTACCCAAAAATGTGAGGCTGAACTATTGCTCGGGAAGTGATCCCCACTGGTGACCTGGGCCATCCTTTGGGCTCTCTGGTGAGATCCCTCAGCCTCCCATCCTCAGTCTCTACCCTGATTGGCTGAGCCGGGGGTTATTGACAGGGAGGAGACTCAGGTCCTTGTTTTTCTCTTTATAAGTCAAAACCAGTTCTATGTTTGATGAATTTTGCCGCTTCTCTGCATTAGTTGTCTCTGAGCAGTTCATGATTCTCTCTAACATTGCAGTTCTCCTCAAATACTTGCTGAATAGTTACTGTCACTGTGGTTGGTCTGGAGCTCATCTGAGAGCACTTTATTCAGGTCATTCAGTGTCTGAAATTCAAGATCCAATGGGTAGTTTGAAAATCAGGGCTCTTGGGTCCTATTCCCAACTCTGCCTCTCACTGGCTGTGTGACCTAAAACAAGTCAATTCTCCTTTCTCAGCCTTAGCTTCTCCCTCTTTCAAGTAGAAATAATAATGATCCGCTCTTACCTACCTGACGGTGGGTGGAGGATGGGGATCTATTGGAGAGTGTCATTAGGAGTAGGGCATAATATGAGGTGTCCTATCACGTTTACTCAGAGCAGATTAACACGTAAGAGAATAGCTGAAATAGTCTATTTTATTTGCATTTTTTTATTTTGAAATTGTTAAGAGCAGCAATGACTTAGCTCAGACTGAAGCATCTTATCTAATGTTTGAGATCTAAGTGTCTCCTCTTTGTGTGCGAGGAGACAATTTAACACACTCTGACAAACAGGAGATGCTTTTGTTTTGCAATACAATATTTTTGAAAAGAACTTTCATCCCACTTGTTATGATTTTGAGAAACAAACCGGATTAGCCTGAATGGGATTTTCTGACAGAAATGGATTCAATGAAATTTCCACACCATCTCGATTCCTGAGCTCTATCCCTGCCTCTGGGGGGTGGTAATTGTCTGTTAGAACAGGAGTCAGGACTGGTGGCTTCTCTTTCTGGCTCTGCCACCATCTTACTGTGTAGGCGCTTGGGTAGGTCACTTCCCTTCTCTGCACCTCAGGCTCCTCCCATCAGTCCAATGGGAACAGGGACAGTTCTCAAACTCCGGGCAGTTGTGAGCCTGACTGAGATAAGGGGCGTTAAAGCCCTCTGTGAAGGAGAAAGGGAAGTTTCACAGTGTTTAGCACCAAGGAATTCTAAAGTTTGCTAAAATGTCTAGTCTATGGAAACAAGAAATGGTCGGGGCCAATCTTTAACCAGTGCCTTTTTAAAAGCCCATTCAGGGATGTGAGTCCCTGTCTTTCAGGTACTTGGGGTTCTTTGCCAGCAGGAGAGAAGAGGTTCCTGCCTCCTTTTTTGTGGCCTTGACAAACCAGGTGCTGTGCCCCAGTTCTCGTCTGAGATCCCTGAAAAAGAACATCTTCCCATCCATGAACAAGACAGGACTTATCTTTCAAAGGGGAACAAAGAGACCCCTGGGACTTACAGACTAGTTAGCCTCACTGCCATTGCTGGAGAGATCCTGCAATACATTCTTAAGCACTCAGTTTGTCAGCAGCACCTACAGAATAGTTTGGTTCTTAGGACTAGTGAGAATGGATTTGTCAAGAACAAATCATTCCAAACCAATCCTCTTTCCATCTTTGGCAGGGTTTTGGGCCTGGTGGAGGTGGGTAAACAGTAGATGGGATCTAGCTTGGGGTTGCTAAGGCTTTTCACACAGTCCCGTAGCACATTCTCACAAGCAAACGAGGGAAATGCAGTCCAGCTGTAATCAGTGTAATGTTGGTGCAGAGCTGGTTGAAAGCCCAGACTCCAGGAACCCTTCTCCATGTTTGGCTGTTCAACGGAGGGGGTGTACCTAGTGGGTCCGGCAGGGATCAGTACGCGGTCCGATACTATTCAATATTTTCATGAATGATTTGGAAAATGCAGTGGAGAGCATGCTTCTAAAATTTGCAACTGACACCAAGCACTTAGGAGCACAGAGTTGGAATTCAAAACGCCCTTAACAAATTGGAGACTTGCTCTTCTTGAGCCAAACTCCATGGTTGGGCCCCTCTCTCTAGACTGGGCTGAAGTGAAACCCCAGAGCCAAACACTCCTCCCAGGTACCGAGCTCTGACCTTGAATGGTCAGATGCTGCTTAGCACTGTTAGAGCAGCTTTTGCTGGGGGATTCTCCCAGCACTTTCCAATAGCGGGAAAGTATGAAATCCCCATTTGACTGCTGGGGACAGAGCCCTAGAGTGTGGAGCAACTTGCCGAAAGTCCCCCCAGGAAAAGGAAAACAACCAGCAGTGGAACCAATAGGAAACCCAGCAATGGAACTCAGGAGTCCTGGGGGTGTGCTAAGGTGTCCTGATGTCCCGATTTTATAGGGACAGTCCAAATTTTGGGGTCTTTTTCTTATCTAGGATTCTATTACCCCCACCCCAGTCCCGATTTTTCACATTTGCTGTCTGGTCACCCAAGAGTGTGCACATGTGTGGGTCCCACCTGCCTGCCCCCTTCATTGAAGCAGATGTGCGTGGTTACTGCCCTGGGAACTGCAGGGCACCAGTGGACATGGAGTTGGCTGGAGGTAGGGTCTGGCTGCAGGCAGGGCAAGGGATGCGGGGCTGGCTGGCTTCAGGCTGGGGGGTACATCAGGGGTTGGCTGGAGACAGAGTAGGGGGTGCGGGGCTGGCTGCAGACAGGGGGTGCAGGGCTATTGCAGGCTGGGGGTGTGTGGGGGCTGGCTGGCTTTGGGCAGGGCCACAGGGGGGAGCGGCAGGAGTTGGCTGGAGACAGGGCAGGGGGTGTGTCAGGGGCTGGCTGTGGGGCTGGCTGCAGGCAGGGCAGGGAGGATGCAGCTGGTGCGGGCAAGGCAGAAGGTGCTGGGCAGGATGGAGACAGAGGATGGCTGCGGGCAGGGCAGGGCAGGGGGTGCAGGGCTGGCTGCAGGCAGGGCATGGGGCAGGGCCCGTGCAAGGATGTTTCATGCCGTAGGCAAAACTTCCACCTTGCACCCTCCTCCCCCGCGCCCCCGCCCTAAGGCGCCCCACCCGTGGAAGCTCCCACCTCCGCTCTGAGGCGCCTCTCTTGTGGCAATTCCCCCGCTCTGCCCTGCATCACCCCCCCTCGCCCCAGCTCACCCCTGCTCCGAGCACGAGCACCCCAAGCACACCGTGACCGCTTCACTTCTCCTGCCTCCCAGGTTTGCGGCACCTAAGCCTGCCAGGTAGTCAAGCACCCTCCTCTGAGCCACAGCAGCCCTGACAGTTGACAATAGAGGCACCTTAACCCCTGAGTTCCTTCAATGTGTCCCCCTCCGGGGTCCAGCTCTGATCACCAGATACTCGGGGTATGTCTATACCACCTGCCGAATCGGTGGGCAGCGATCGATCCAGCGGGGGTCGATATATCGCGTCTAGTGTAGATGCAACACATCGAGTGCTCTCCCCTCAACTGCTGTACTCCAGCTTGGTGAGAGATGCAGGCAGAGTCTACGGGGAGCTGCAGCAGTCGACTCACCACCACTGTGACATTATAAGTATAATCTAATATCTCATTGAAAGGTGACAGGGCCAGAAAGAGTTAATTAACTCACCTCACCGACTGACCTGACCCATGGGTGAACCTTAAGAACTGCTTAGCTAGGTATGTAAATGAATAGAGCTTTGAAATGCAAGTCTGCATTGTTAGAAGTAGAAGGGGAGATTTTTGCTCAGGTCTTGTGATGTAAGCAAACAAGTCTTGTCTGTTGCTATAATTTTAATTCAACGAGCAAAAAAGGAATATTAACATTTATGATGGTACTTGAGTGAAATAGTATTATTGTCTATGTGTCTCTTTGAAGGTTGTGGTAACCTCTATTTGAACTGTTTAATGAATAAATTACCCTGTACTAATTGCCAGGATGTTTGGAAGGAGAGCTAAGCCTATTGTTTTCTCAGGCCGAAAGGCTGCTGGAAATGTATAAGAAGCCTGGGACACGATCCTTCTTCATCTCAGATCTGCTTTGGGTTTCAAGACGGGGAAACCTTAAGCCACAAGGATTGTGATCCCCAGTCACTGACTGGAGCCACCCTGAATATGGAAATTGGACTATAACCTATGGACTATTTCAAAAAGGACTTTTGGCTACTACAAGCTCACCTCTACTATGTATCTGAACCTCAAGAATTGAATTCAAGTCTATATGTCTATTAATCTTTTAACCAACATTCTCTCTCTTTTCTTTTCTAATACATTTTAGCTTCGTTAATAAGAATTGGCTATAGCATGTATTTTAGGTAAGATCTAAGTTGTAATAGATCCTGAGTATGTGGCTGATCCTTTGGGATTGGAAGAATCTTTTCTTTTATATGATGAAGTAAGATTTTCAGGAATCATCATCATATCTGACAGGTGTGTCTGGATGGAGGCCTGAGGCTGGGTACTTTAAGGGAACTGCGTGGCTTAAACTTCTAAGTAACCAGTGAGGTAATACAGAAGCTGCTTTGTGCTGGCTTGGTTAATCTAAGTATTGAAATCACCACCAGCGTTTGGGATTTGTCTGCCCTGTTTTGTTTGCAGTTCTCCCTGATTAAGTGACCTCAGCTGGCTCCCACAGGGAGCACCGTCACACCTACATCCAGGCTGTAGGGGTCCGAGGGATCTTAGGGGCTTTGAGGTGCACAGATAACTACGTCCAGGCCGTAGGGGTCCCTGGGGGGCTTAGAGAGTTTTTGGGGGGACACAGATACCAATCTCCAGGATCTAGGGGTCCCAGTGGGGTTTAGGGGGTTCATGGGGGGCATAGATACCTACGTCCAGGCTGGAGGCATCCTGGGAGTCTTAGGGGATTTTTGGGGGCCCAGGATACCTGTGTCCCAGCTGTAGGGGTACCAGGGGTTCTTAGGGGTTCGAGTGGGCACAGATACGTATGTCCAGGCTGTATTGGTCCCAGAGGCGATTAGAGGTTTTGTGAGGGGCACAGATATCTACATCCAGATTGTAGATGTCCCGGCCGGGAGGATAGGGGGGTTGTGGGGTACAAATACCTACATCCAGGCTGTAGGGTTTTCCTGGGCGGTTAGGGGTTTCTGAGGGGCACATATACCTACGTGCACATTGGAGTGTCAGGGGGGCTTATGGAGTCTATATGGGGCACAGATAACAATATTCTGGCTGTATAGGTCCCTGGGGGCCTTAGGGGGCTTGTGAGGGGGCACAGATACCTAAGCTCAGGATGGAGGGGTCTACAGGGGTCTTAGGTGTTTGGTGGGGGGGCACAGATACCTACATCCAGGCTACAGGGGTCCCGGAAGGGCTGAGGGTCTGTCACGGAGTGTGGGGGAGTCAGGTCCTGCACCTCTCTTCCTGGGACACAAGGTGACTCTCAGCCAGCCAGTAAAACAGAAGGTTTATTGGACAGCAGGAGTGAAGGATACAGCAGAGTTTGGAGGCACAAGCAGGACCCCTCAATCGAGTCCTTCTGGAGGTTCAGGAAACTTAACTCCCAGTTTCGGATTCCCTGAATTCCAACCACCTAGACCAAAACCGAAACTGAACTAACTCCCTCCAGCCGGCCCCTTCCTGTGTCCAGCTTCCCTGGCAAAGGTGCTGACCCCCTCCCACCTGCCTAGCTCACGTTACAGGCTGAGCACGTGTCCGGTCCTAAAGTCACCCCTTGCTCTCCCATCCCCCACACAGACAGTCCCTACTCCATCACAGTAATGCGCAGAACATTTCCCTCATTGAGCAACAGTGACACTTTGTGGCGACGCAGGGTAATGCATAGAGCATTTCCTGCATGGAGCAACAGTGACACCCTGTGGCCACGCACGGTAATGCACAGAGCATTTCTCTCATAGAAGGAACAGTGACGCCGTGTGGCCACGCAGGGTAATGCACAGAGCATCACACCTACATAGAGGCTGTAGAGATCCCTGCTGGGGCTTAGGGGTAGTGAGGGGCACAGATAGCTACGTCTAGGCTGGAGGGATTCCGGTGGGGATTAGGGACTTCATAGGGGACACAAATATCTACATCCGGGCTGGAGAGGTCCCTGGATGGCTTAGGGGGTTGTCGTGAGCACAGACACATACGTCCAAGCTGTAGTGGTCCCTGGGGGTTTAGGGAGTTGGTGAGGGGCACAGAAACCTATGCATGGTCTGGAGGGATCCCTGGGGAGCTTGTGGTTGTGCAGATACCTATTTCCTGTTTGGAGGGGGCCCTGGGGAGTTTAGGGGTTTGTGTGGCATACACATAGCTACTGCCAGGCTGGTGGGGGACCTATGCGTCTTAGGGGGCTTGTGGGAGGCAGAGATACCTATGTCCAGGCTGGAGAAGCCCTGGTGAGGGCTTAGGGGGTTCCTGGAGGTCACAAATATCTACTTCCAGGCTGGAGGGGTTGTGGGGGTATTTGAGAGTTGTGGGGGGCACAGATACCTATTTCGAGGCTGTAGGGGTTCCAGGGTTGTTTTGGGGCATTTTGGGGTACAGATACCTATGTCCATCCTTTAGGGTCGCTGGGAGGATCAGTGGGTTTGTGAGGGTGCACAGATACCTACTTCCAGGCTATAGGGATGTTGGTGGGGCTTAGGGGTTTGTGGGGGGCACAGGTACCTTCATCCAGGCAAGAGGGGTCCTGGGGGCCTTAGGGGGGGTGGGGGGAGCTCAGATAACTATGTCGAGGCTGGAGGGGTCCCATCGTGGCCTAGGGAGTTTGTGAGGGGCACAGATACCTGCGTCTAGGCTGGAGGGGTTTCGGGGGTCTTAGGAGGGTTGTGGGGTCTGAGATACCTATGTCTAGGCTGGAGGGGTCTCGGGGATGATTAGGTGTTTTGGGGGGAACAGATACCTACATCCCGATTGTAGGGGTCCCTGGGTAGCTTAGGCGCTTTGTGGGGGTCACAGATACAAACATCCATGCTGTAGGGGTCCTGAGGGTCTTTGTGTGGCTCTGGGGTCACAGATACCTACCTACAGGCTGGAGGGGTCCTGTGGGTATTAGGGGTTTTGTGGGGCGTACAGATGACTACATCTGGACTTGCGGGTTCCCTGGGGGGCTTAGAGGTTTGTGGGGAGCACAGATACCTTTATCCAGGCTAGATGGGTCGCGGTGGGATTATGGGGTTGTGGGGAGCACTGATACCTATGTAAGCAGAAGCAGGATGAACTCTACCTTGCCATCTGGTGGTGAATTATGGAGAGTGTGGAAAAGAATTTCAGGGACTGATCGTGTTTGCATAGGCACACCCAGCCCTCCTGACATGGCAACGACAGCCTGGGATGGCTGCTTTGGCAGCTGTGGTATCCCCGGTTTATTTGTTGTTGGGGCATGAGATGTGGAGTGTTGTCACCCTGATTGTGTGGATGAGGAACTGTGAAACTGCTTTGAGACAGGGATTCTCACCATCACTTGAGTGGCACTCGCTAGACAAGGGAGTGAGCTCCTTGGGAGAACCAAAAACATGAATTGCACTTTTTTCTGTTTTAGCAGTTGAAGAGTAAAGTTGAAGTTTGTTTATTTTAGCAATTGAAGTTCTGGGTTCCTGAGCTGACATCACTGAAGAGCTTTGTTAGACAGTAGGAGAGTCAGAAGTTATGTTGTGGAGCAGAGCAGCTGACAGAGAGAAGCAGTTTGTGGGATGGTTGGAATAGCCCAAGGAGTGAGGTGAGCTGTGTAGTTTTTTAGGACAGCTGGAGCAGATCACCGGTCGGCTGGCAGAACAGAGTAGCTGGTGGACGGAGCTGAGCAGTTAATGGGGAAGGAGGAGGCAGAATCCCTAGAGAGGCAGGGCAGTCAGCAGTGGACCACGTAAAGTGCTCCTTTCTACCCAGGCTGGCAGGGGGAAAAACCCTGCACATAGACTCTTGAACTGTGGGGTTGCGCAACTGTGGGTGATTTTGGGGTTGCTGGACTCTTGAAACATTTGAGGTATTGGACTTTGGAGTCTTGGGGTGATTTGGGGATTGCTAGACTCAAGATCCCAGGGAAAAGGACACGGCCTAATTGAGGTGTTTTCCCAATTTAATGCTATGTTGTTTATCTCACGTTATTAAACATTTTCTGCTACACCCAGACTCTGTGCTTGCGAGAGGGGAAGTATCGCCTCTTTGAGGCACCTAGGGGTGCGTATGTAAAATTTTCCCATGTCACTGGGTGGGGGCTCAATCTGGTTTGAATTACGTAGTAGGGAAGGGACCCCTATGTATTGAACCCAGTCCTTGCTGCTATCAGTTCAGCCTGGCAGAAGGGTTCCACCTACATGCAGGCTGAAGGGGTCCCTGGGTGGCTTAGCGGGTTCGTGGGGGGCACAGATACCTACGTCCAGGCTGCAGGGGTCCCAGAGGGGCTTAGGGGGTTAGTGGGGGGCACAGATATTTATGTCACGGAGAGTGGGGGAATCCGGTCCTGCACCCCTCTTCCTGGGACACACAGTGACTCAGCCGGATAGTAAAACAAAAGGTTTTTTTGGCCAACAGAAACGAAGGATACAGCAGAGCTTTTGGGCACAACCAGGAACTCTCGATCGAGTCCTTCTGGGGGTTCAGAAAGCTTAGTTCCCAGTTTGGGAATCCCTGAATTCCAATAACCCAGCTCCAAACCAAAACTGAACTAAATCCCTCCAGCCGGCCCCTTCCTGTGTCCAGCTTCCCAGGCAAAGGTGCTGACCCCTCCCCGCTGCCTAGCTCGAGTTACAGGCTTAGGTCCTGTCCCTCACCTTACGTCACCCCCTGCTCTCCCATCTCCCACACAGATAGTCCCTACTCCACCAGGGTCCCTACCCGTGGGGCCCCTAACCCTGGCTCCTGGGGCCCTACCCCTGTGCCCCTTACTCTAGTTCCAGTTGCCATACCCATGGGCCCCTAACCCGAGCTCCAGAGGCTCCATCCCTGGGGCCCCGAACAATAGCTCCAGGTGCCCAACCCGTGGGGCCCATAGCCCTTGTTTCAGGGGCCCTACGAGTGGGCCCCTAATCCTAGCTCCAGAGGCCTTAAGCGTCAGATCTCTAACCCTAGCTCCAGGGGCCCCACCCCTGGGGCACCTAACCCTAGCTATAAGGACACTGCCCAAGGGGTCCCAAATGATAGCTCCAGAGGCCCTACACGTGGGGCCCCTAACACTAGCTCCAGAGTCCTACCTCTGGGACCCCTAACCCTAGCTCCAGGTGCACTACCCCTGGGGCCCCTAACGCTAGCTCCAGGGGCCATACCCATGGTGTCCCTAATCGTAAATCCAGGGGTCCCATTCGTGGAGCCCCTAACAGTAACTCCAAGTGCCCCATACCTGGGACTACTTACCCTAGCTCCAGGGGCCCTACCCATGGGGCCCATAAATTTAGCTCCAGGGGCCTTACACGTGAAGCCCCTAACCATAGCTCCAGAGGCCCTAACTGTGCGGCCCCTAACCCTAACTCCAGGGGCCTTACCCGTAGGGCCCCTATCCCTAGGTGCAGGGGCCCTTCAACCTGGGCCATGTCAGGCGGGGTGGGTGTGCCTATGCAAACACGATCAGCCCCTGAAATTCTTTTACACACTCGCCATAATTCACCACCAGATGTCAGGGTAGAGTTCAGCCTGCTTCTGCTTACATAGGTATCTGTGCCCCCCACAACCCCCTAATCCCACCGCGACCCATCTAGCCTGGATAAAGGTATCTGTGCTCCCCACAAACCTCTAAGCCCCCATGGGACCCCTAGAGCATAGAGATTGGTATCTGTGTCCCCCCCAAACTCTCTAAGCCCCCCAGGGACCGCTATGGCCTGGACATACGTATCTGTGCACCCCAAGGCCCCTAAGATCCCCCGGACCTCTGCAGCCTGGCTGTAGGTGTGACGGTGCTGCCCGTGGGAGCCAGCTCAGCTCACTCAATCAGAGTGAATTGCAAACAAAACAGGGCAGACAAATCCCAAACGCTGCTGGTTATTTCAATACTTAGATTTACCAAGCCAGCACAAAACAGCTTCTGTAGTACCTCACTGGTTTCTTAGAAGTTTAAACCACGCAGTTCCCTTAAAGTACCCAGCCTCAGGCCTCCGTCCAGACACACCTGTTAGATATGATGATGATTCCTGAAAAGCTTACTTCATCATATAAAAGAAAAGATTCTTCCGATCCCAAAGGATCAGCCACATAACCAGGTTCAATTATAACTTAGATTTTACCTAAAATACATGCTATAGCCAATTCTTATTAACTAAGCTAAAATTTATTAGAAAAGAAAAGAGAGAGAGTGAGTGTTGGTTAAAAGATTAATAGACATATAGACTTGAATTCAATTTTTGGGGTTCAGATACAAAGTAGAGATGAGCTTGTCGTTGCCAAAAGTGCTTTTAGAAATAGTCCATAGGTTATAATCCATTGTCCATATTCAGGGTGGCTCCAGTCAATGACTGGGGATCTCAGTCCTTGTGGCTTAAGGTTTCCCCCTCTTGAAACCCAAAGCAGATCTGAGATGAAAAAGGATCGTGTCCCAGGTTCTTAAACATTTCCAGCAGCCTTTCAGCCTGAGAAAACAATAGGCTTAACTCTTCTACCAAACATCCTGGCAATTAGTACATCCATCAAACAGTTCAGATACAGATTACCACAACCTTCAAAGAGACACAGACAATAATACTATTTCACTCAAGTATCATCATAAATGTTAATATTCTTTTTTTGCTCTTTGAATTAAAACTATAGCAATAGACAAGACTTGTTTGCTGACATCACAAGACCTGAGCAAACACCTCCCCTTCTACCTCTAACACTGCAGACTTGCATTTCAAAGCTCTGTTCATTTACATATCTTGTTAACCAGTTTTTAAGGTTCACCCATGGGTCAGGTCAGTCGGTGAGGTGAGTTAATTAACTCTTTCTGGCCCTGTCACCTTTCAATGAGATATTAGATTATACTTATAATGTCACAGTCGCGGTGAGTTGACTGCTGCAGCTCCCCGTAGACTCTGCCTGCGCCTCTCACCGAGCTGGAGTACAGCAGGCGAGGGCAGAGTACTCAATGTATTGCATCTACACTAGATGCGATATATCGACCCCCACTGGATCGATCGTTGCCCACCAATTCGGCAGGTGGTATAGACATACCTCGAGTATCTGGTAATTGGAGCTGGACCCCCGAGGGGGACACATTGAAGGAACTCAGGGGTTAAGGTGCCTCTATTGTCAACTGTCAGGGCTGCTGTGGCTCAGAGGAGGGTGCTTGACTGCCTGGCAGGCTTAGGCGCCGCAAGCCTTGGAGGTGGGAGAAGTGAAGCGGCCACGGCGTGCTCGGGGTGCTCGTGCTTGGAGCAGGGATGAGCTCGGGCGAGGGGGGTGCCGCAGGGTAGAGCAGGAGAGTTGCCACAAGAGGGGAGCCTCAGGGTGGAGGGGGGAGCTGCCACGGGTGCGGCGCCTCAGGGCAGGGGTGGGGGGGGGGAGGGTGCAAGGTGGAAGTTTCGCCTAGGGCATGAAAATTCCTTGCACCGGCCCTGCCCCATGCCCTGCCTGCAGCCAGCCCTGCACCCCCTGCCCTGCCCTGCCGGCAGTCAGCCTCTGTCTCCAGACAGCCCTGCACCTTCTGCTTTGCCTGCACCAGCCGCATCCTCCCTGCCCTGTCTCCAGCCAACCCCTGATGCACCCCCCTGCCTGAAGCCAGCCAGCCATGCAGCCCTTGCCCTGCCTGAAGCCAGACCCTACCTCCAGCCCACCCCACATCCACTGGTGCCCTGCACTTCCCAGGGCAGTAACCCTGCACATCTGCTTCAATGAGGGGGGCAGGGAGCAGCTGGGACCCACACATGTGCACACCCTAGGGTGACCAGACAGCAAGTGTGAAAAATCGGGACGGCGTGGGGGGTAATAGGATCCTGGATAAGACCCCAAAATTCGGACTCTCCCTATAAAATTGGGACATCTGGTCACCACAGCACACCCCAGGACTCCTGAGTTCCATTGCTGGGTTTCCTATTGGTTCCTCTGCTGGTTGTTTTCCTTTTCCTGGGGACTTTGGGCAAGTTGCTCCCCACTCTCGGGCTCTGTCCCCAGCAGTCAAATGGGGATTTCATACCTTCCCGCTATTGGAAAGTGCTGGGAGAATCTCCCAGCAAAAGCTGCTCTGACAGTGCTAAGCAGCATCTGACCAATCAAGGTTGGAGCTCACTGCCCAGGAGGAGTGCTTGGCTCTGGGGTTTCACTTCAGCCCAGTGTAGAGAGAGAGCCCTAACCATGGAGTTTGGCTCAAGAAGACCAAGGCTCCAATTTGTTAAGGGTGTTTTGAATTTCAATCCTGTGCTCCAAAGTGCTTAGTGTCAGTTGTAAACTTTAGGAGCATGCTCTCCACTCCATTTTCCAAATCATTCATGAAAATATAGAAGAGTACCTGACACCGGACTGATCCCTGCCAGACCCACTAGGTTCACCCTCCCCGTTGGGCAGCTAAACATGGAGAAGGGCTCCTGGAGTCTTGGCTTTCAACCAGCTCGGCACCCACCTTACACTGATTGCAGCTGGACTGCATTTCCCTTGTTTGCTTCTGAGAATGTCCTATGGGACTGTGTCAAAAGCCTTAGTAACACCAAGCTAAATCCCATCTATTGTTTACTCACCTCTACCAGGCCCAGAACCCTGCCAAAGAAGGAAAGAGGATTGGTTTGGAATGATTTGTTCTTGACAATTCCACGCTCACTAGTCATAAGAACCAAATCATCCTGTAGGTGCTGCTGACAAACTGAGTGTTTAAGAATGTATTGCAGGATCTCTCCAGCTATGGCAGTCAGGCTAGCTAGTCTGTAAGTCCCAGAGGTCTTTTTGTTCCCCTCTGAAAGATAGGTCCTGTCTTGTTCATGGATTGGAAGATGTTCTTTTTCAGGGGTCTCAGACGAAAACTGGGGCACAACACCTGGTTTCTTAAGGCCACAAAAACGGAGGCAGGAACCTCTTCTCTGCTGCTGGCAAAGAACCACAGGTACCTAAAAGATAGGGACTCACATCTTTGAATGGGCTTTAAAAAGGCAGTGGTTAATAAGTTTGGCCCCGACCATTTCTTGTTTCCACAGACTAGACATTTTAGCAAACTTTAGAATTCCTTGGTGCTAAACACTGTGAAACTCCCCTTTCTCCTTCACAGAGGGCTTTAATACCCCTTCTCTCACTTGGGCTCTAAACTGTCCATAGTTCGAGAACTGTTCCTGTTCCGATTGGACAGATGGGAGAAGGGAAGTGACCTACCCAAGGCCTACACAACAAGGCGATGGCAGAGCCAGAAAGAGAAGCAACCAGTTCTGACTCCTGTTCTAACAGATGAAAACACCCCAGAGCCCAGGAATAGAGATGGTGGGAAAATTTCATTCAAACCGTTTCTGTCCGAAAATCCCATTTAGACTAAACCAGTTTGTTTCTCAAAATCATAACAAGTGGGATGAAAGATCTTTGCAAAAATATTTTGTTGCAAAACAAAAGCATCTCCTCTTTGTCAGAGTGTGTTAAATTGTCTCCTCGCACACAAAGAGGAGACACTTACATCTCAACCATTAGATAAGATGCTTCAATCTGAGCTAAGTCGTTGCTACTATTAACAATTTCAAAATAAAAAAATACAAATAAAATAGACTATTTCAGCTAATCTATTATGTCATAATCTGCTCTGAGTAAACATGATGGGAAACTTCATATTATGCACTACTTCTAGTGACACTCCAAATCGATCCGCATCCTTCACCCACCATGAGGTACGTAAGAGCGGATCATTATTATCCCTACTTGAAAGAGGGAAAATCTAAGGCTGAGAAAGGAGAATTGACTTGTCTTAGGTCACACAGCCCGTCAGAGGCAGTGTTGGGAATAGGACCGAAGAGCCCTGATTTTCAAACAAACCGTGAGATCTTGAATTTCAGAGATTGAATGACCTGAATACTGTGCTCTCAGATGAGCTCCAGACCAACAACAGTGACAGTAATTATTCAGCAAGTATTTGAGGAGAACTGCAATGTTAGAGGGAATCATCAACTGCTCAGAGACAATTAATGCAGTGAAGCAGCAAAATTAATCAAAGATAGAACTGGGTCTGACGTATTTACTTGATCTTAAAAGAGAACAACAAGGACCTGAGTCTCCTCCCTGTCAATAACCCCCTGCTCAACCAATCAGGGTAGAGACTGAGGATGGGAGGCTGAGGGTTCTCACCAGAGAGCCCAAAGGATGGCCCAGGTCACCGGTGGGGATCACTGCCCGAGCACTATTTCAGTCCCACATTTTTGGGTGGACCTTCCATAGTGGGAGCTGCAGAGGACTTCCCTGCAACACACACACACCCCCCTCCGTCCTGTTGTTGGGAAGGGAACAAGAAAAAGATAAGAAGAGGAGGGAGGGATGGAGGAAGAGGTGAAACAAAAAGGACAAACCCTAATGTCCCCAGCGATTCTAAGGGACAAAATCCCAGGTGTGCAATAAAATTCTGCCTCCTTAAGCTCGTGTTTTCCATGCCTAGAATTCACTTGTCACCAGATAGATCAGACTGAACAGGTTTCAAACCTCCAGGAGGCTCTTACCTTCTAAACAGGGACGGCTGTTTTCTAGTAAAATCACAACAAGGGAAGGAGGAAACTCGAAAGAGGTTCCTCCTGGCGCTCACGTCCATGACCCCAAATAATCTCTCAGTCCTCAAAGAGAGACCTGGAGAAGGAAACGTGCTGAAGCAAAGCCACAGAGGTCTCTGAGGTTTCCCTGGCCCCTCGCCCCTGTCCTGCCTGGCTGATGTCAGCATCTCTCTGTGAGGTCACCACCTCCCCACCACCTTTGACCAATAGTCTGAGGTCCTGCAAAAGGCCTTTGTGATGTCACTGCCACACCCCTCCCTTGCTGGGCTAATGTCCTGCCCCTGGCCAGGCACTTTGGAGGTTTGAGCTACTCCCTGTGGATCACCCCACTCAAGGAGCGTTCGTTCTAGGCAGCAAGCCGGCTAGACAGGAAAACATCAGACGCTGCTCCCAATGCTACACTCAGTTTTTCAGAAATTAGTCGACTTCATGGTCAGAAGACACCATTAGAGCATCTAACCTGCATATCACAGGCCTCCTGTATGACATAACAGCTACTTTGGGGGCAAACACATTCCAGAAAGGCATCTAGTCTCCATTAAATGACATCAGGAGATGGTGAATCCACCACTTTCCTTGGTAGCTTGCTCCTGTGGTGAATCATCCTCGCTGTTGACTATTGTGCCTCAGTTGTAATATGAATTTGTCTCTTTTCACTTTCCAGCCATTGGGTCTTGTTATGCCTTTCTCTGCTCCATTCAAGAGCCCGTAAATACCCAATCTTTTCTCTCCATTAAGGCCCTTCAACATTTCAATGAAATCACCTTTCAATCTTCTTTTGATAAGCTAAACAGGTTGAGCTCTTTCAATAGCTCACTGGAAGGCATTTTTCTCCAGCCCTCAGAACATTTGGTGGCTCTTTGCTGCCCTAGCTCCAATTTCACAACATCTTTTTCAAACGAGGATACCAGAACTGGAGGCAGTATAAAGGTTGTATAAAGGTAAAATTAAATAGGTTGCAGAGGAGATTTTTTTAATTTCGGCTTTTGTTGCTAAAAATTTTGTCTCTCTGCGGTGAGAAAAAACACTCCCCGAATGCCAAAATTTGAGCCATGAAAAGCGGCAGTGTGAACAGCGCATCATAGGTGGAGCTGTGCTCCCGGTGACAAAGCTCCTGCCCCTCATTGGAGGTAGTTTGGCTTTGTTGCCGGGGAAGCTCTCTCTCAGCGATAAGGATGGCCACACAGCGCACCTTACAATGGCATGGTTAGAGTGGCACAGCTGCACCATGGTAAGGTGCGCGGTGTAGACACAGCCTCAGAGCTGGGGAAAGCCGACAGGCGCTGAGGAGCACAGGGTTCAGACAGAGACATCCGTTAGGAGAGGAACTATTCACAGGGATTCTCTATAGCCTAGTAAGGTGGAGAGGATGGAAGATGATAATGTACAGGTAGGTTCTGATGAGAAACAGTGAAATGAAAGAGTCTCCCTCAATTACATCATGTAATAGCAGACAGCTAAAATGGGACACATTTTAGAAGTGCTTAAATACAAATGCTAAACGTCTAAGTACTAAGACTCTTGAATTTGAGTGCCTGGTATTGAGTGACGATATTGATAGAATAGGCATCACAGAAACCCTTGCACCCCCTCCTGCACCCACATGGGGAGACTGACCTGTGTGCATGGAGCAGCTGGCATTGCTGCCCCCCACTCCTCCCTGGAACGCTGCTCACCTGGGCACCCCTAGGGGCTCTGGGATGTGGGGGCAAGAAGTGAGATCATCCGAACTCCCTGCATCCAGGTCACTTTCCTCAGTCGGGCTGCACAGCGGGAGGGCAGAGAGCAGCAGCTTCTGATGCTCCCCTCACAGCACAGCACAAGTGGGAAAAGTGACCAGGACGCATGGAGCACATAGGGTTGCTCCTTACTCCCCTCAAACCTCTATGGAACCATGGAGGAGCATTGGGGCAGGGGAGAGCAGTGAGCACCTTTGCACTGCCACACGGTGCCCTTTGACCCCTGGAGCCCTGGGCGGCTATCGGGGGGCACCACCCCTAAGGCCGGCCAGGCTCCCCAGAACGAGCAGCAGAAAACACAGAGACTGGCCACACACTGAGCCGTGGTAGCCTGGGCGGCTCGTAATGGAGGCTCAGGGGGGAGGGGTGTCATAACATTTTTTCCCAGATTTGGACCTTAGAGTCCAAAATATGGGTGTTAGCATGAAAACCTCCAAGCTTAGTTACCAGCTTTGACCTGGTAAAGCTGCCACCAGCCAGGGATTTATACAGTGCCTGGCTCACTGTGGTCTCCCCAAAACCTTCCCCGGGGGACCCCCAGACTCAGATGCCTTGAGTCTCACAACAAAGGGGAATAAACCATTTCCCTTCCCCCTCCTCCCCTCCAGGTGTTCCCTCCCTGGGTTCCTGGAGAGATATACAGAAGCAAGCTCCGTGAATCGAAACAGAGGGACTCCCCCCTCCCTGTTTCCAGTCCTGGAAATAGAAGTACCAAGACAGCTAATCTCTCTTCCCCTTTACCCAGAGGGTATGCAAAGTCAGGCTAGTAAATCTAACACGAGATTTTCCCCCTGACTTCTTCCTCCCACCAATTCCCTGGTGAGCTGCAGACTCAATTCCCTGGAGTCCCCACTAAAGAAAAAATCCAACAGGTCTTAAAAAGAAAGCTTTATATAAAAAGAAAGAAAAGGACATAAAAATGGTCTCTCTGTATTAAGGTGACAAATACAGGGTTATTTGCTTAAAAGAAAAAAATGAATAAACAGCCTTATCCAAAAAGAATACAATTTAAACATTCCAGCAACTACACACATGTAAATACAAAAAAAAAACAACAATATAAACTTATTGTCTTATTATCTTTGTACTTACAACTTGGAAACAGAAGATTAGAAAGGCAGGAGATAGAAAAATCACTCTCATAGCCGAGACGCCACAGACACAAGACAAAGAACAAAGAACTAACACACAAACTTCCCTCCACCCAGATTTGAAAAAGTCTTGTTTCCTGATTGGTCCTCTGGTCAGGTGTTTTAGGTTACTGGTGTTACCCCTTTATCGGTAAAAGAACATTAACCCTTAGCTATCTGTTTATGACAAGGGGGCTCAGCCTCCCCAAACCTTGCACTGCCAAGGGGACAGTGGGGCCCATGATCAGGGGCCCTGGCCAAGTTAGGTCCCCCTGAAAAAGTCTCCCCTATGTCAGCCCCAGGGCTGGAGGAGCTCCCACTCCCTGCTACAGCCCGGGGGCTGCAGCAGGGGCACAGAGCTTCTCTGGTCTCAGGGCCACAGCGGGGCAGGGCTAAAGGAGTGATAGGGTGGGGCTGGTGGGGGAAGGGGTGGAACAGAAGTGACAGTGGATGGGGCCATGGGTGGAAGGGGGTAGAGCCACAGACAGAAGGTAGGGGCATGGTTCTGGTGCTGGGGCCCCCACACTTGTTCTCCCTTTCCCGGGGGTTTGGCATCACTAGCCCCGGCTTAGCGAGTAGGGTTCAGTGGTCCCAATAATGTGGGGTGCAACTCCTAGGGGGACACAGAGGAACATTCATGGGGGCACCTCAGGACCTGAGCCAGCCCACATAGAGGGCAGGGAGGGAGCACCACTCTGCCACAGCTCTTCCCCAACCCCACTCTCAGCCTGAGACTCTGGCTCCCAGCCCGGCGTCGACCCCTTTACCCCTGTCCGCACCCCTCTCCCCAGCAAGCAATAGCTCCACTCCTCCCAGCCCCGGTTCTTGACCATGGCTTCCGAGGGGCCACAACCATGGCTAAGAGGGCACAATGTGAAATGTTTGGAGACCACTGGTTTAGGGTGACGTCCTCAATCACTTCTCTGCAGTCCAATAAAAGCGATTCCTCACTCACCTACCCCTCCATCAGGACGGACTAGGTATGTTCTGCTGCCCTTCACTCATACAGGAAGGAGAATAACATTTCATTCCACTCAATCCTAAAGTGATTTGTAACCCAAGACCATCCCAAACTGGTCATTTTGGGGAAGCGGCCCCATCATGCTGCATAGCTAGGCAGAGTAGGTGTATCTATGCAAACACGGTCTGTTCCTGAAGTCTTTCCCCAGCTCCTCACTAGGTGAGAGAGGGGAGCTCTTTCAGACCCTGCTTACGCTTAGTATTTAAAAACTCCTTAGTGTCCCTATCTCTGCCGGCCTTAGATTTCTCCTCCTGCCCGTTTTTTGACAGCTCAGATGAGGTGACCGAGTGGTTAAGGTGATGGACTGCTACCCCATTATGCTCTGCCTGCATGGGTTCAAATCCCATTCTCATCAGAGGCATTTAGTCTTCACCCTCCTTTATAGACAACCATCTCCTCCTTTGGTACAATAACAGATCAAACAATGTTGCTTGTGTTACCCAAAATTGGGTCAGTTAGTAAGCTTAGAGAGGACTAATAATGCCCCTCCCTCCCAGAGTTTGGCAGAAAGCAGCACATTTATTAGCTTGATAGCTAAGCTCAAAAGAAGGGATGGGGGAGGGTGTCACACTGATACTCACGCTCCCAGGACAGGCCTGGCAGTGGAGATGTCAGGATCCTTTAAGGTAAGTGTCCCACAGCACAGCGATGGACGTTGCGATGAAGATCAGTCTCCCTGAGGTGCAATAGATTGTAACACAGCGAACCACTGGCCAGATGGGCCGGGTGAAGGGCATTCACTGGAGGTACAAAGGAGAGTGGGAAAGCCACTTCACAGGCATTCAAAGAGGGAAAGGACACAAGCTGGGGGAGTTTAACAGACCTTTTGAGCATACAGGTTATACAGAGCATACAGATCACTACTGCTCCTGCAACATGATAAGTTCTCAAGCAGCATGTTTCTTACTTTGCCCATCTGTCAATTTTGATGATTATTGATGGAAATATTTTGCCATTGGGTTGTGTGTTTACACAGAAATTGACATTTACCAACAAATACACAATTCTTCCAAGCCTGCCTAGTCTGCAGTTGATGGGTTTAGAGGGACACATTCACTCTTCCAGGTCCCCATTCCAGGCCTGTGCTCTCCAGGTTGTCAACTTCCCGCACTGCTGGGATCCTTCCCTCATCTCCCCCCAAACCACTGCCCCACCCCCACTTCTGGGGTCCCCTCCCTACACTGTCTAACTCCACTGCTGGCAGGATCCCTTCCTGTTCCTTTCATTTCCTGCCTCCACTCTGGGCAAAAGCTCTGCACTCTTCCCACACCAGAAGTTGAACCCAGGCCACCTGGGTGAAAACCAGGAATCCTGACCACTAGCCCATATGGGACTATTGTTGCATCTGACGAAGTGGGTATTCACCCACGACAGCTCATGCTCCAATACGTCTGTTAGTCTAGAAGGTGCCACCGGATTCTTGGCTGCTATTATTACTACAACTCAGGCCTTGGCTACACTGGAGAGTTACAGTGCAGGTGGTGGCTTTACAGCGCTGTAACTTACTCCCCGTCCACACTCGCAAGGCACATACAGTGCTGTATCTCCCTGGCTACAGTGCTGCATGTGCTCCACCTCGACGAGAGGAATAAAGAGAACAGAGCTGGTGATTCAGCGCTGGGGTGCCAGTGTAAACAGTGATTAATCTTACTACGCTGTCACTGACCTCCGGAACCTTCCCATAATGCTTTTAAGTAGAGATAACGCTCTTTGTTTTGGTGTGATGCCTCTGTTTGTTTTGTTGTGAGCTCAAGGCTCCCGGAGCTGCTTATCTAAAAACCAAACACAGTTACTGTTTGCAGTGAATGAGCAGAGGCAGGGGGATCCCTTTGGAACACCCACAGCTGGTGTTTGCTTGAGGAGAGAAGCAGCCGGGTGGGCACGCGGGGGGGTCTGTTTTGGATCAGCGGCTTATCTGGTCTGTGAGGAAAAAAACAAAGGCGGCTATTTGCATTTAGTGAATGCGAGAGGGGTGGGGGAGGAGGCTTGAACTTGCCAGGCAGGGAACTGACACAGTGTCAGCTCCAAAAATCCCCTCGCTCGGTCGCCCCCATGCTCCGTGTCACACTCCACCCCACCCTCCTCTTTTGAAAAGCACATTGCAGCCACTTGAATGCTGGGATAGCTGCCCATAATGCACCACTCCCAACAGCGCTGCAAATGTGGCCATGACAGAGTGTTGGTAGCTGTCAGTGTGTCCACACTGCAGCGCTTTCCCTAAACAGCTGTAGGAAGACAGCTTTAACTCCCAGCGCTGGACAGCTGCAAGTGTAGCCAAACCCTCTCTAAGCCGACCCCTTATGAGAACAGCAGGGACTAGCATGACTAGATGTC
This sequence comes from Gopherus flavomarginatus, assembly GCF_025201925.1. NCBI lineage: Eukaryota > Metazoa > Chordata > Testudines > Testudinidae > Gopherus > Gopherus flavomarginatus. The sequence goes on from NC_066621.1 coordinate 30,547,114, forward strand.
CCGATTTTTGGGTCTTTTTCTTATATAGGTGCCTATTAACCCCACCCCCATCGCAATTTTTCTCAATTGCTGTCGGATCACCCTAGCAGGGGTTGCACACGGGGCTGCATTAACCTTCAGGTGCTGAGCTTTCCCTCTCTCCATTCCCAGAGCCTGTGATCAGGAAACAGACATCAGGGCTCCCAGGTGCTGCACAGACCATGACTGAGATTAGACCCCATATTATGCAAGGTGCTGTACAAACCCTGGGCAACACTGAGACACCCAGGAGGTTCCCCTCAATTTCCCTGAGCCTCTGCTGCCCAACTTCTTCTGAATCCCTCTGGCTCACCCCCCCCACAAAAAACCCACCTTTCCAAACAGTCCTTCTTTCCTTGCCCCCTGATTCTGATTTCACACCCTGGGACCATCTCGTCTCTTTGTCTCTCCCCCTCCAGGTGAAGCAGAGATGGAGGCAACTTCAGCCACTGGAGTCAGCCTCAGCGAGCATTGCAGCCGGCCCCGGGGGAGGGGGGGTGTTTGCAGACACAGGAAGGGAGCAGGGGGTGCTGGGAAGAAGGCGGCAGGAGAACAAAGCTCAGAGACCCAACATCGGGAAATTCCAGGGGGCGGGGCTCTAACACATCCCAGGTGCGGGCAGCTCCTGGGGGCGGGGCTCTGGCTCAGCTCGGGGGCGGGGCAGCTCCTCGGGGCGGGGCTCCAGCACAGATCGGGGGCGGAGCAGCTCCTGGGGCCGGGGCTCTGGCACAGCCCATGGGCAGGGCAGCTCCTTGGGGCGAGGCTCCAGCACAGAGCAGGGGCGGAGCAACTCCTGGGGGCGGGGCTCCAGCACAGAGCGGGGGCGGAGTAGCTCCTGGGGGCGGGGCTCTGGCACAGCCCATGGGCAGGGCAGCTACTGGGGGCGGGGCTCTGGCACAGCCCATGGGCAGGGCAGCTCCTGGGGGTGGGGCTCTGGCACAGCCCGGGGGCGGGGCAGCTCCTGGGGGCGGGGCTCTGGCTCAGCTCAGGGGCGGGGCAGCTCCTGGGGGTGGGGCTATGGCACAGCCCGGGGGCGGGGCAGCTCCTGGGGGCGGGCTTTGGCTCAGCTCAGGGGCGGGACAGCTCCTGGGGGCGGGGCTCTGGCCCATAGTGACCCGGAGCCCGGGCTGAACAGCTGCTTCCTGTTTCTCCACGTGCTGCCATCAGCGCTGGAGCTGCCCGAGCCGGAGCGGAGCCGCTGTTCTCAGCTGCAGCCAGGATCTGCCCCCGGCCCCGCTGGGATCCAGGTGGGGACAGAGACTGGGGCCCGGGGGTCCCCCTTGGTGTGGCTGGCGGGGGCGGGAGGGGAGAAGCCGAAGCTTCAGGCGGGGGAAGTGGGGTGGGACATTGTGACCCGGAGCCCCCGAAGAATGAAAGGCGCTGGGGGGCAGGAAAGTGACTCTGTCCCAGGGAGCCTGGGAGAAGCCTTGAAGGCGCCTCGGCCCCAGTGGAGCTGCAGGAGCATCCGCCCGCCCGCCATGGGTTGGGCCGGGGCAAGGCCGTCGTGTGGGGGGGATGGGCAGACCCCGGGCAAGGCGAGGGGCGCGGTGTATTAAATCCCTCCCCATAGCAATGTGCTACTCCCGGGCACTGCGCATGCCCAGTAACAGCCGCTGAAGCCGCTGCCCTTCCCCCTGACCGGACCAGCCGTAACGTTCTGCCGGGCGCTGGGGGCGGGGCTGGAGCGGGGCGGGGGAGTAACAGGGAGCGTGGGAGGGGCGGGCGCAGAGCAGGAAATTGATGGGCGGGGGTGGGTCAGTCAGTTGGAGGCAGGGTTCGAGGGGGGCTAAAGGGCACAATCCGGGCTGGGGGGAGGAGCAGGAGTTGAGCTCAGGGGGCGGCGCTGGCAGATCCCCCCCTTTGGTGTGAGGGCGGAGGTGTCGAGGGGGGAGGAGAAGCCGAAGTTGCAGGGGGGGGAGGTCACTGGGGTGGGGGAGTAGATCTGTCTCTGTGCAGCCAGGACATTCCCGGGGTGGGAGGGAGGTGAGTTAACTGGATCCTATCCCTGTTTTTGCCACTTCCTCCCACACACACATTCTCTCAAGATTTCCCCTTTTCTCTCTCATTATCACACGTGGCTATAAAATCCAGGGAGATTCTCCTCCCCCTCCAATGATCAGCTCTCTAATTGCCTCTGATTTTCCCTTTTCTCTCCATACTTCTCAAATGTCAATTTAAAATCTCTCCGATGGGGGGTGGATTTTCCCACCCATTTTATCTGCAGCGATTTGTCCTTGTTTGGGTGGGAAATTGTTGCCATGGGTCATTCCCCAGAACATGGCTCCCATTGGAGTGGGATGGGATGAGGTTCCCGTTCTCTGCTAGGGCAGGGAAGGGAAGGGAGGAGCACATCCCCCATGGAGACTGCCCAGACCCCATTTCCCAATCCCCCTGCGGCCCTCTTCCATTGTCCAGGGAGCCTTCCAGCTCCCCCCCACGCCCTTAAATCAGCTCTTCAAAGTGCTCTGAGCTGCTCACGTGAATGGTTGCCCCGTGGCCGGGGGGGACCATCACATTCTGTTTATGTATTGGACAGTCATCTAAAATCCAGTCCAACAGTCCCCCTTTTCCACTAGTTATTTAATAGAAACATCAAATCCCCTCCGATCTTGGTGGTTTTCTCTCATGTTATCAAATGTTGTTTGTGACAGGGTTCTCTCTGCGTGTCTCAAAGATTGATATAAAATACCCCAAACATTTGCCCCACTTCTCTCTAGTTGTTTTATTTCTAATTGAATATGATGGGTTGTTTCCCAATGTGCTAAGATGCAGCCGCCTCTGGGGTGGATCCATGGTGGCCATTATTTGCTAGTGACAGCCCGTGCATCTTTCTTGCCCTCCAGGCCTTCCATTCTCCTGTTAAAGAAGCACTCCCCAGGCTCCCTCTGCCTGTGTGACTGGCCAGCATGAGGTGGTGTTAACTTTCTAGCCACTTCTCACACTCTGTGAGGTAACAGTTGCAGGGGCAGGGAAGGTGTCTGTGTGGGGAGATTGCAGCTGAAGGGGCATTGTGGTAGGGGGAGGCCTCTGGGTGGCTGGGCAGGGGGTACCCTAGTCAGGTTGGTGGGTTGTGGAGGTTTGGGGTTTTCGGGGGTGGTGGTTCTGATGTGCCCATCCCCGAGGCTATGGGTCCTGGAGGTGGGTATCGCTGGGGGCCTGGTGGCTGTAGAACAGTGGGGGTGTTTGTCTCTTGGGGAGGCGGGACAGAGGGTTAGAGGGAGCCTGGTTCTGTGCCAGGGGCTCTGTTTGTGCTTCCCCCGCTGGTTCCTGGTTTTGTTGCCATGCCCAGTGCACAGAGCTGGGGGAGGGGATCCCTGGCACTAGGTGAGAGCATGCCAGGGAAGCAGAGTGATGGGTCGCACTGTAAAGCATCAGGGGGTCACACTGGGCAGAGGAGGGGGTCTCAGGCAAATGTCAGGGTAGATCGTTCTGGAGGGTTGGGAAGTTCCTAGGCAGGCAGTTAGGGACTGAGTTCCCAGTGGGAGGGGGGTCCCTTGAGGGGGTCCCTGGCTGCTGGGGGCTCTTGGTGGGGGAACCATTCGGGATTCCCAACCTACCAATCATGGTGTGGTGGGGGTTCTCTGGCCGGTGGGGCTTTGAGGGGTATCTGGGGTCCCTGGCGAGGGACTCTGGGGGCTGCGTCCCAGGGAATATCTGATGGGATCCTGGCTGGGGGGTGTCTGGGGCCCCTGGCAGGGGGGTTTGGGCACTGGGTACTAGGGGGTGTCTGGGGGCTGCTGCTAACCATGATCCTTCTCTCTGGTCAACTTGTACCAGAGTCCTGGCTCCTAGTCACCAGGTCACCAATTCCATTCCCCAGTCATGTGCCCTGTCACTGTGATAACTTGCTGTCCACTTAGCAAACACTGTTAGTGTGAAATCACAGAATTTACTTTTCTCCTCTTTTGAAAACTGCAGGAACTTTCGGTTCCGTTTGGAAAATTTTTGCCCCCAGTCCTTGTCCTAGATCTGCGGGGGTGAGGGAGGTGAGAAGGGAGTCAGCACTGCCACACGATGGTCTTTTCCACAGCGCTCTGAACTCATTCTTTCTGAAATCCGGTGTCATTGAGACCGTTGTTAATCCAGAGTCACTGTATGGAAAGACAAGGAGTGATTCCAGATGGACAGTGGGTCAAATGAGATCAGCCATTCTCCCTGTGAGGAGGGGCTCCCATTAGCTGCTCTCCCCAGCGAGCTAAAGGAGGGAAGCTGCTCATACACTCTGTCCCTCTCTCCTCAGGATATTGGGGTTCAGCTTCCTGGGTCAGATGCTGCAGCCTCCATTGTGATCTGGGAGACCAGGCTTGGCAGCTGCTGCTCCCCCAGTGGGGCTCTGTGCTGGGAAGTGACCTTAATTAAAGCTTCTTCTCTGCCCGGCCCAGGGGATGACTTTCTGCAGCTTGTCCTAGCCCCCTAGGGCAGTCCTGGGCCCTGTTACTACTAAATTCTGAGCCAGAGTCTCCAGGTAACTGAAAGACCTCAGGGAATGTCCTAGGGTCTGGCAAGAAAGTGACTCTGCACAAACAACAACACCTCATTTCTCCTCCCATTAGCGGTTGCCAGGAGGAAATCCAGCCATGGGAGAGCAAAGCCCCCCGGAATGGGACTGTCCCAGCCAGAGGGGCAGGGAGAGAGGACAGGGGAAGGAGAGACTGAAAGGGGCAGTGGGAGAAATGAATGTGGGGGAGAGATTTCCAGCTCTCTAGTCCACCCAGACACATGTATTGCTTCATCCTGGGGCAGAACCACTTTCCAGTGAACAAAACAAGGATCAGACACAGCAAAAGCCAGTTCCTGACTCCATATTCCCCCTGCTGGGGTGTGGCTGCCGTGGGGTCAGTGTCTGAGGAAATCCCCCACAGTGACTCCTTTGGTTCTGCTCTTTTCTAGCCTTGCGTTCAGAGAAGGGGTGAGGGGAGAGAGAAGGGAGGTTAAAAATGTGTCTGTGGACTTAGCCTGGCAGGAGGGGCCAGGTCTAAATTGTAAGAAACAGATTGAGCATTTCCCAGCATGACAGAATCTAGGGTGTCTGTCTGCAGGGAAAGGGCCTGGAGGAATTGTGATGTGAAATTAACTAAAACCGGTTCTGAAACGCCCACAACTGCCCTTCTCCCCCAGACAGGCTGCAGAATGTTTTGCTCCAGCTCATCCCAGCCTGGCGTGGGACAGGGAAGAGAAATGGCTGCAGTGGAGTCAGTCCAGGTAGAGATTATCGGGGGGTTGCTGGTGGGTTCCTGCTGGAGGAAAGGGAGAGCAAATACACCAGAGGTGGGAAGGTTTGCAGAGTCTGGTTTGGAGGTTGGAGCGGGGCAGGAAATTCACAGCGTGGGGAAAGGAGGAGGCCAGGGTGTGGCAGACCTGCTGGGAGTTATTTACTAAGTGGCCTAGATTCTAGGAACAGACCCAGGAGGTTTGGAGGTGGAAATGCCCTAATTTGTGAAGAGAGAAAATAACCCACCTACATGGAGCTAGTCAAACTGACCAGACTCCTAGTGCTGGAGCCTGACCTCATTAACCATCAGCTGCTGTGAGATATAAAGGGGACACCCATGAGTCAGGCTTATTGGAGCTGCCTCTCCCTTCATATCCCGCTCCTCACAATGAGGAGGGTGTTGGGCATCCTACCAGCGAGCTCTCTCTGGACCCTGCTAGGGGCTCCATCTCCTGTATCAGTCAGTGGCTAGTAGGGGGGTGATGGATATGCTGGGAGAGATAAGGGGCTCTCTCTTCATCCCCTCACCCTGGCATTTGCTGGATACTCTGAGCCAGGTCGAGGTGGGACTCTCCTGACTATGATCCACCCAGAGCTTCCATTTGATTCACTCTTCTCTGCCACAAATAGTGGGGCTGTGAGTGGGGCAGCAAGTCCTTAGTGTTGGACTCTTACTCTTTCAAGGGTTGGTGACCTTCAAGGAGATGGCTATGTATTTCACCAAGGAAGAGTGGGCTCTGCTGGACCCCACTCAGAGAGCCCTCAACTGGGATGTCATGCAGGAGAACTATGAGACTGTGACCTCGCTGGGTAAGGGTTCCTGTCCCTTGTGTTCTTGGAAGGGGAAATGAAGAGTGAAGGTTCACGCCACCCCCACAATGCCATCTGTACCCTGTCCTGTTTCAGCATCACCCCAATAGGCCAGTGACACACATAATACCAGAGACCCTCCTCTGCTGCAAAACACTTTGGAACAGAGCACAGGAGCCGTATTGCACAGTGTCAAATATCTCCTGTTTGCTCAAGTGAAACTGGGGGTTAGGTCTGGGATAACTGTCCCATACCCCTAATCATTTTTGTTGCCCTTTTCTGAACCTTTTCCAATTCCAATATATCTATTTTTGAGATGGGGTGACATGTGCATGCAGTATTCAAGATGTGTGTGTATCATGGATTTATTTGCTGTTTTTACAAATATGATCTATGAGATATTCTGTCATATCTATCACTTTCTTAATTATTTCCTACATTGTTCACTTTTTTCACTGCTGCTACACATTGAGTGGATGTTTTCAGAGAACTATCCACAGTGACTCCAAGATCCATCTCTTGAGTGGAAACAACTAATTTAGACCCCATCATTTTGTATGTATAGTTGGGATTGTGTTTTCCAATGGGCTGCACTATGTGCTATCCTGTCATCTAGTACTGCTGAGATCCTGGATTCAGTAATATCCCTGCCCTTCCTGTTCCCTTTCTCCACCGAACCCCGCCAGCCCATGCTTCCTGTTCCCAGCTTCCCCAGGATTCTCGCACTGTCTCTGAACCTCTCTGTCAGCATGAAGCAGTGCCAGGGACACTTGCCCTCTGTCTGGAGTCTTCGATTTCTGGGACATGGATTTACTTTCTCTGTGTTGTAAGAGGCTCTGTCATAATGAGTGTCTGTGACGTTACCCAGAGTACAATCTGGACTGTTAAATAGCTGTCCCCTAAGTCCTCCAGCATGGGGTGCCTTTTCCACTGTTTTCCCGCGAGAACAGCCCCTCTTGGCCAATTAACACACAGTCTCCAGCATGTAACTCACTCCCAGCTACACAGTATTGAGTGCTGCTAAACAGCCACTCATGAATTACACCTCAGGAGAAAACCAGCAAATTCACAAGTGCCCAACTTACCCCCAGAAATGTGCATCTTGCACTGTCCAGCACGCTACTGAACGACCCAAGCTCATATGAAGTCTGTCATTTCATCAGCGGAAAATGACATGCACCAGCTTGTTATCCCAAACAGAGTTTCCAACACACTTCAATCCACACATACTGGTTAGATGAACAATAAACCAAGATTGTTAACTACCAAAAACTAAAACTAGGCCCAGTCCATGAAAGGGGCACTCCCAGGAGAGACTGTATAAAGGCTGGAACATGAAACACCTTTGTAAAGCTGAGACAGCTGCCTTGGGGACAATGACAGGGAGAATCCCCCAAAGTGACTCCTTTGTTTCTGCTCTTCTCTGGCCTCCGATTGTTCCTTCCAACGTGGAGTACTTTCCACTTGTCTCTACTGAATTTGATCCTATTTACTTCAGATCATTTCTCCCGTTTGTCCAGATCTTTTTGAATTTTAATCCAATCCTCCAAAGCACTTACAACCGCTCCCAGTTTGGTGTTGTCTACAAACTTGATACGTGTAAGAGAGAGACTGTTACTGGGAGGGTTTCCCCATGTGTCAGAGGGTTAAACCCTGGTGGGAGGGGGCTAGGCCTGTACTGGAATAAGGTCACTCTGTGCTTCACAGTGTGCTAGAACCTAGAAAGTGCATTAGCAGGGGGAAAGCTGGGGGGAATCGGCTTGGGGAATGGACAAAAGCCTAGTCTGAATTCTCACACCTTGCCCTTTTCACCCCGGCAGGCCAGAGAATAACATCCATGTTTCGCTGCAGATCATCTCGTCCTCCCAGGGGCAAGGAAATGGCTGCAATGGAGCTGGCTCAGGTAAGAGATTATCAGGGTGGCGGGCTCTGCTGGGAGGTTGAGGAGCAGTAAATGCATAAGAGGGTGGGAATTGCTAGAGGTGGTGGGAAGCAGGAAATATCTCGGGTGGAGAAAGGGAGGGGACAGCATGTGACAAACCTGCTGAGACTTGTGTAGTGTAGGGCGTGATGGTTTGTCATCCCCAGGAGGCGGTTTGTGGAGCTTCTGGGAACTGCTGTGTCCTCTAACCCTCACGCTGGGCTGGCCCTTCTCACATTGCTTTGCTGGAGATTTCGCCAGCCTCTCCATGGCCTGTTATCACCCAACACAACAGCAGGTGGCGCCATGCAGCCAACTAAGCTACCTGAGTGCGTTACCTAAGCCACTCAAGGACAGATAGAAGACAAGAGCCAATTTCCCACTCCCCAACCTTGCACACTTGCTGTAGTAGAAATCCAGAATGATACCATCTTATAGTGCACAGGGATCTCTATAATGCAAGCTCATTAATGTAGTTCCCCTTCCCCTCGATATGGGACAGATGTGCACAACAAGCTGAGATTTTCCCCAGACACTTCACTCAAAATACGCTGGTTAAGATAAAGCATCAAACAAGTTTATTAACTGCAGAAAGATAGATTAAGTGATTATAAGTGATAACAAACAGATCAAAGCAGATTATTTAGCAAATAACCAAAACTCAGACTAAGCCTAACATACTAGATGGATAGAATTTGAATTAGCAATTTCTCACCCTGACTGATGGTACAAGCAGTCTCCCAAGCTTCCATACACAAGCTAGAAATCTCTTGATCCTGGGAGCAGCACTTCCCCCGCATCCGTTTTTGTTTCTCAGGTGTTTCCAGAAGTTCTCTTGTGTGGAGAATGAGGCCAAGAGATGATGTCACACCCCACCTTATGTAGCTTTTCCATATGGTGGGAACCTTTTGTTCCAAACTCAGTTCCTAGTCCAGTTTGTGGAAAAATACAGGTACTAAAATGGAGTTTAGTGTCATGTGGTCTGGTCACAGGCCCTGCTGAGTCATAGTAGCCATGACTCATAGGCTGGCTGAAACATTCACAGGAAGGCTAAGCTCTTCCACAGTCCATTGTCTTTGTTGAGCCATCAGCACTGTCTGGCTTCTTCATTGTTGTACCTGAAAGGCTCATTGTGGGTGTTACCCAGAGTAAGCACATTTGAAATACAGATACAGAGTCAATATCCATAACTTCAGATACGAAAATGATATGTGCACACAAATAGGATAATCATATTCAGCAAATCAGAACTTTTCCAGTGACACCACACATGATGCATCTTCTACAAAATAGATCATAATTATGTCCTAATCATATTATAATCATACCACTATGATGAATATGGGGGTGTAGTGTCAGATAGGTCCTAATTTCAAGGCACAGGAGTTGGGAATGGAACTTCCCCTCTTTGTGGAACAGAAAATAACCCTCCAGCCAGGGCTGGAACAACTTCCCAGACTCTCAGTGATGGAGCCTGAATCTACTGACATTTCATTAATTACCACCAACCCCAATCTTTGTGGCAACTGTAAACTTTATCAGTGATGATTTTGTACTCTCTTCTAAGTCATGGATAAGAATGTTAAATAGCACAGGGCCAAGAACCAATCCCTGCAGGAACCTGCTAGAAAGAAATCCACTCGATCATGGTTCCCCATGTACTATCAGAGTTTTTAATCTATTTAATGTATGCCATGTTTATTTTGTATCATTCTAGTTTTTTTTAGTAAAAATATTGTGCTAATCAAGTCATGTCCCTTACGGAAGTTTAGGTATATTACATCAATACTATTAGCTGCAACCAAATTTTTGATCTCATCCAATAAGGATATCCCATTAGTTTGATAGGCTCTATCTTCTCTAAACCTTTGTTAATGGGCACTACAATTCTGACCTTCTAACTTCTATTCTTTATGATTGACTACCCCTTTCTTCCATATATTTTTTTTGGAGAGTGCTTGGATTCCTACCAGGGAGCCACTATCAGGGTCCAGAGACAGCCCCATCTCCTATATTAAGCTCTGGCTAGTAGCTATGTGATAAATGTGAAGACCCTGCTTCTGTCTGTCAGATGGGAGACACAAAGGTTCTCTCTTTCTACCCTCTGATGCCTCCTGGCTGCTGTAAGCAAGGTGGGGTGGGACTGGGTTAACATGTGCCTCCCGAAGCTTCCATTTCCCTGGTGCTGCTGTTCCGTGAATAGTGGGGTTGTGAGTGGGTCAGCAGGTACTGAGTATTGAACTCCTGCTCTTTCAGGAGCCAGTGACCTTCGAGGAGGTGTCTGTGTATTTCTCCAGGGAAGAGGGGACTCTGCTGGACCCCACTTAGAGAGCCCTCTACAGAGATGTCATGCAGGGGAACTATGAGACGATGGTCTTGCTGGGTAAGGATTCCTGTCCCTTCTGTTCTTGGAAGGGGAAATGAAGAGTGAAGGTTCATGCCACCCCCACAATGCCATCTGTACCCTGTCCTGTTTCAGCATCACCCCAATAGGCCAGTAACATACATACTACCAGAGACCCTCCTCTGCTGCAGAACACTTTGGGAAAAGAGCACAGGAGCAGCATCACACAATGTCAAATATCTCCTTTTTACTCAAGTAAAACTGGGGTTAGGTCCAGCATAATGAACAGAAGCTTCCTACCCCCAGCCTTCTCTCAAACCCTGAGCCTTCTCTACCCAAACCAGAATGTGCTTGGAGTGTAACAAGCAGGCGGCTGGAGTCAGAGTTGCCAGTCCAGGGTTAGTTATCATACAGACACTCAGTGCGTCCTTGAACGCTGGCTGGGAGTATCCAGACAGGGGAGCTCCAGCAGCAGAACACTGAATCTCACCCAGGATTACAGATGACACAACTCCTCGCTGATCTGGATTGCACCCCAGCATGTGAAAATGGCCTAGGTTGGTAGTGACATTTCTTGAGACATGGAGAGTCTTGCTCCCATATCACCAGGTGTAATAAAAATAACAGGAAAGGCCAAATATGGAAAACTGATTGTTCAGCTTGCTTTTGACCAGCATCATATTTTGCAATATATTCCAAATAAGGAAATTAACATGCAACGTATGTGTCATTGTTTGTGGTTTTAAGCTGTAAAAGGCTTGTGTGAGTTTTAGCTCAGGAACAGTATTCCAATAGCTGTCGCCCCCTGCGTGTTTGTAACCAAGAAAAGAGCCTCAGGCTGAGCTGATTCAAATATTAATCCTGTGGTCTTTTTCCACAACAGCCTCAATAGGTCCCTGTGATGAAATGTAAGGCTACATCTAGACTACCCACCGTATCGGCGGGTTAAAATCGATTGCTCGGGGATCGATATATGGAGTCTCATCTAGACGCCATATATCGATCCCCGAGCGCGCTTATATCGATTCCGGAACAACACCGACCCCAACGGAGTTGCTGATTTGACAGGGGGAGCCGCGGACATCTATCCCGCACGGTGAGGATGGGTGAGTAATCCGATCTTAGATATTCTACTTCAGTTACGTTATTCACGTAGCTGAATTTGTGTATCTAAGATCGATTTTCCCCCGTAGTGTAGACCAGCCCTTAATGTCTTCACACCTTCCCCCTGCAGAAGAATGGCTGTTTGACCAGCTGTTTGCCTTGCTGTCTCTGAGGAACTGGTCTGTGGGTGTTCCCCAGAACTGTAACTTTTTCAGTAATATCATACTGTAAAATCTCACAATTTTACATACAGTGTTACTACACTTTTTAACAGGAGGATAATATTCAGTAGGTTATGCGTTTTCTAATGATACCTCACAAGCCATACTGGGTACAAAATTGATCCTAATTTTCTAGAAGAGTGAACACAGGGGTACAGATTGACACAGTGTCTGTGTGTTTGTTCCCAGCAGATATGTGGGTATTTCAATCCCTCCTAAGCACAATGTTTGGCATCTTCAAGGACCTGGGGAACTGGTCCTGGGAATTCACTAGTTTAGCAAGTGTGAGACTGCATGAAATTGTGAGACACTTTGGTATTAATAATAAAATAATATAATCTGATAAAATTGCAATGAATCATGCTAGGTATGCCATGTAAAGTGTCAGTGAAAATGTTATGATTTGCCAAGTATGATAATTTTTTTTTCTGTTTCTATCACCTTTGTGTTGTGAGTTACAGATATGTAAGGTATATCTGTATTTCCAGACTTGTGCAGTTTTTCTGGGTGACACCCCCAGACATATTGGCATCAACATTGCCTAGCATGTTTGATGGCCCATTGAGGGTCATCAGCTGTACAATGAACCTATGGACCAAGGGGATACACCTATTGAGTCAGCAAGACATGCCGGGGTTTGCCTGTGTAATGAAACCTCCAAAGCTTTTCCATGCCATGTGCTGTGAAGCTTGTGTTTGGGACACAGGAAGTACAAGCCACATGGCAAAAGGAATATAAAGCGCAGCTGCATCATCTCCATCTTGTCTTCAATCCCCCTTCCTACCTCTGGAGCAACTTCTCTACAAACTGAACCCTGGAACAAAGGACCGAATGACCCATCCAAGCTGTGGATGCGTTCCAGACAGACTTTCAAGCCAGCAACTCACCAATACTGCTAAGAACCTGATATATCCATTTTGGAATGTATCTGACTGCTTTTCCATTTAAATTCTTTCTGTCTTTCTTTCTTTTAAACCTTTAGTTTAGATGCTAAAGAATTGTCTGGAAGGATGGAATTTAACTTCATTCTTTCATTTGTTCTTTCTTCTAAACATTTAGTTTAACTGCTAAAGGATTGGCTGGCAGCATGGTATTTTGGATGAGATCCAAACCTGGGTAATGTGGCTAACCTTCTACCCACCCACTTCCTGGATCCAATTAGGATCACTCTCCTGCTGCCCTCTGGCCATGCTGTATCACAGTGAGCAGAGTTTTGAAATAACCTCTCACTGTACGGGACCTAGCTGCTGATTAGGAGTCAGAGAACTGTCATGCAATAAAGGGGGCCGTGTGATTTCTTTTTTCAGAGTCTCGTTAACCAGTGTGTGGGATCAGAAGCACAGTTTGTGACTGGTCAGTGAGTTTAACTTCAGTGTTAACCACCAGTATGGGGAGCATCTGCTCTCCCTTTTTCAGCCTGCTCTGACCTTGGCATTTTCAGTGAGGACTGCCCCAGGCACACTAGGTCACACTAAGCACTGAAGATAAATTAACAGAATGTTTTTGATGATCAAGTTGTATGAAATCAACTGAACTCCTTTGTTTTCTTTCATCTGAGCGGAGTTTCTGGTTTTCCAACGTGATATGATCTCCCAGCTGGAACAAGGGGAAGAGCCATGGGTCCCAGAGCTCCAGGGTTCAGAGGAAAGAGAGATCCTGAGATCTCCCCGCACAGATGAGGAAACATTAAACCAACTCAGAATCTGTAAGTGCCTGAAGGAAACATCTAGGATGCCCTACAAAGCTCTTGGGAAGTCTCTCAGTTCATTATTGTCCATAGCAGGGGTCGCATCCGCAGGGTAAATATAGCTCAAGGCTTCCTATAGATGCTAGCAGACACCGGGCAGTAGCTTTCTCCCTTCCCCCTGTGAAGTTGGATGCGATGTGAAGGCTGAATTGATCCCCTCCTCTCTCCTGTTGGGGGGAGCTGAGTTCCTGATTTTTATTTGTCCTCTCTCCAGCACTTGTTTTGGTTTGGCCTTCCCCTTTCCATCCCTGTTTGAGGTTTCTGTCTCTATCACAGCAGGTGATGGAATGACGTGTGAGGTTCAGCACAGACCAGAAAAAGAGCAGGGAAACCAGCCAGGGGAGAAAATGGATAAATTTATTTCCTGTCAGGGAACTCAGAAGGGCCTTAAGGAAACCAGAATAGAGCAGGAAATCTGCAGGGAAAAGCAAAAAAAATACATGTGCTGAGTGTGGGAAAAACTTCACTTACAGATCAGGCCTTTCTCAACATCAGAGAATCCACACAGGGGAGAGATCCTATGAATGCACTGAGTGAGGGGAAAACTTTCAGTCGCAGCTCACACCTTATTCGGCATCAGAGAATCCACACAGAGGAGGGGTCCTATGATTGCAGTGAGTGCGGGAAAACCTTCAATCGCAGCTCTCACCTTATTCAGCATCAGAGAATCCACACGAGCAAGAAGCCCCGCGAATGCCGTCAGCAGGCCTGCACAACTCGTAAAGTGGTGATGTAGAGAAATCTCTGTATTAACTATCTCTATAAATCTTTATAACGTTGCATTGTGTTATTTTGTATTAAGTATCTTTATCTTTATGACATTGCATCCGGCATGATATTATTTTGTAATTCGTATGACTTGACATTGTGCCTCTCTATTTTCATACAACTTTGTATTAGATCCCTATATAGAAAATTGGTAGAAAACTTTGTATCAAATGTTATAGCCCCTAAGGATAGTATAGTTAAAGTAAAAGAAAACATGTGCCTTTTTGCTAGAAGTAGAATAAGATCTTCCCCCGCACTCTGTAATCAATTGCTCTATTGACTGAATGAGGTGTGAATGAGTGTGGCTTGGAAGACACCCACCTCCAGACAGCTACAACAGTTGAAGAGGGAATGGGAGCCAGAGCAAAGGACAATACAACTTGTCAAGTGGGCCCAATAAAGAAGAACAGACATATTGATGGCCTCAGAGATTAGAAGCAAGCACCTTCTTTAGAAAACACCCTCTTTGAGCAGCATTGGGACAACACCCAGAGAAAAGCAGCACAAAGACCAACGGACGCAGACCCAGATTTTGAATCTGGTCTAGATTTGCATAAGAGGGAAGCTGCTATAAATGCGAGGTGTCTTGCAGAAGGACCCCGGATCTCATCTTGTCACCATCGGACCATCGATTTGGATCGGTAGAAGCCCGGCTCCACCCCTCCCCCATCTAACTCACCTGGCCAGTGCAGTTAAGGGGAGCAACTAGTTGGTAACAACAGCAAGACGGAGTGTGTTTATGTCTGTGTGTGTGCGTGAATGCATGACTGTGATATATATCTCATGTGCACATCATAGAGTATTAATTGATACCTGTATCACTAATAAATGTGGCATTTTGCCTTAATCCCCCTGAAAAGTTCCTGTACAGTACTTTGAGTAAAACAGCGAGGGCCACAATACTCCAAAGAAAACAGCTGAGAACCGAAACCCCCCAGCCCTGCGGAAACACGCCCCACTCAGGACCTCCCGGCCTGGCGGAAACACCCCGCCCAGCCCTGCAGAAACAAACCCTCCTTCCCCAGCGCCGCCCCACCAAAACAGCTGTGGGTCAAAAAGGAAGGTTGGTGGTGGGGAGGTGTTACTTGATGTTAAATCAACCAGGGACTCCCAGCCAAAGAGGTGGCTGGGAGCCCTCAGGGTCAAATTAAAGGGCCTGGGGCTCTGACGACTGGGGGAACCCGGAGCTTTTCAGGGCTGGGGCAGGGATTTAAAGGTCCCAGAGCTCCTGCTGCTGAGGGGAGCCTGAGCCCTTGAAATCCCAGCCTCACTCCATCCCCTGGAGCTGCCGCCAGGATTCAAAGGGCTCTGTGCTGCCTGCAGCCACAGGGATCCCTGAGCCCTTTAAATTTCAGCTGCTGCCGGGATTCAAAGGGCTCTGGGCTGCCCGTGGCGGTGGGGAGCCCTGAGACCTTTAAACCTCAGCTGCGGCCGGGAATCTCTGCGAGCAGCCCAGAGCCCTTTGAATCCCAGCCGTGGCTGGCAGGCTGGCTTTAGGAAGTGCAGGGCCCAATTTGAACATTTTTGGCGGGGCTCCGCAGGGATGATTGGGGGAAAAAAAGCCTTTCAGTTCTTAACAACCGGTTCCCTATAAAAAGTTCTGCCACAGTATGTATTTTTTGTACCAGTAGGGTTACCATACGTCCGTATTTTCCTCCCAGATGGCGATTTAAGAACCAAAAAGCCTGACATGTCCCGGAAAGTACAGATGTATGTTAACCCTACCTAAAAGTTCTTTTTTAAAAAGATGGGTCTGAACTAGAAATGAGCTCTGCCACTCACTTAGGGTGTGCTAGGGTGCACATGTGTGGGTCCCAGCTGCTCCCTGCCCATCTCATTGAAGCAGGTGTGCAGGGTTACTTCCCTCGGAACTGCAGGGCACCAGTGAACATGGGGCTGGCTGGAGGTGGGGGGAGGGGGAGGATGCGAGAGGTAGGGTCTGGCTGCAGGCTGGGCAAGGGGTGTGGGGCAGGCTGGAGACAAGAGGTGTGGGGTGGGCTGGCTGGCTTCAGGCAGGGCCACAGGGAGGGTGCGGCATGGGTTGGCAGGGCTGGAGACAAAGGAGTGCGGGACTGGCTGGCTTCAGGCAGCGGGGTGCGGCAGGGGTTGGCTGGAGACGGGTTGGTGCAGGGCTGAAGGCAAGGCAGGGGGTACAGAGTTGGCTGGAGACAGGACAGGGGGTGCAGGGCTGGTGCGGGCAGGGCAGGCGGTATGGCAGGGGTTGGCTGGAGACAGGGCAGGGGGTGCAGGGCTGGTGCGGGCAGGGCAGGCAGTGTGGCAGGGGCTGGCTGGAGACAGGGAAGGGGGTGCAGGGCTGGCTGGAGACGGGTTGGTGAAGGGCTGAAGGCAAGGCAGGGGGTGTGGGGCTGGCTGGAGATGGGCAGGCTGCAGGCAGGAAGTGGTGCAAGCAGGGCAGGAGGTGCGGGGCTGGTGCGGGCAGGGGGTGCAGCAGGGGCTGGCTGGGGACGGGCTGGCTGCAGGCAGGGCAGGGGGTGCAGGTACAGGGGGTACAGCCCATCCTCTATGGTGAGTGCCTCCTTCTCCTCCTCCTCCTCCTCCTCCTCTCCCCTCTCCCACTAGGGTAGCAGCAGCAGCCTGGGGCTTGGGGGCTTTTTCAAGGGCCCGGGGCGCCCCTGCTTCCACTGCCCCAGCTCTGTAAATAGCCGCGGGAACCCTGGGGAAGCGGCGGGGCTCCAGTGGCTATTTAAAGGGCCGGGGAGGTAGAAGCAATGGGAGTCCTGGACTTTTTAAATAGCCCCCAGAGCCCCGCAGCCATACCCCAGGGCTCCAGCAGCAGGGCTCTGGTGGCAATTTAAAGGGCCTGGGGTTCCAGCCCCTGCTGGGAGCCCCAGGCCTTTTAAATTGCCCCCTGGGGAAACTGGGCCACCCTGGTACAGCGCACTGGCTTTTGCTGGTACTGGGGCTTGGGTGCGGGGTCCTCTTAGGAGCGAGGCCGATTCAAGGGAATTGGTTAAATTGGCCTAAAGCCGGCCCTGGTGGCTGGGATTTAAAGAGCTCTGAGCTCCCCGCCCGCCTGCCCAGAGCCCTATAAATCCTGGCCGCAGCTGAGATTTAAAGAGCTCTGGGCTCCCTGCGGCTGCGGGCAGCTCAGAACCTTTTGAATCCCGGCCGCAGCTGAACTTTAAAGGGGTTTGGATTCCCCGCGGCTACGGGCAGCCCAGAGCTTTGATTCCTGGGTGCGGGACGCACAGTGAGACTTCAAGGGCCGCACGTTGCCCGTGGGCCGTATGTTGTGCAGGCCTGGCATGGAGGGGCAAAATAGGTAAGAAATTTCCGTGGCCTGTCACTAGCAAATAGTAGCCACCATGGATTCTGCCAGAGGTGGCTACATCTTAGCACTGTGGGAAGCAACCCTTCACAGAGACCATTTGTCTTGTGGTTTGGGATACTTCTCAAGACATGCTGCACTCAGAGTGATCCCCTCATTCTGTGCCAGCTGGAGAAAAGAAAAGGGGCCAGCCAACTCTCCCACTACCAGCTGCGAACCACTGATCCCCAAACAGGGGGAGGCCTCTGGCTTTGATGTGTATTAAATATCAGGCTGGTCTCTTTCTTTGGCAAATATCTAAGAGAGCTAAAAGAGGGAAAAAATGATCCTCAAAGGAGAGGAGAAAGACAATCACTGGGAAATTTAATCCCCTGCAACATCCAGAATGGAGAGCGACTCAGGGCAACAGGTTCCCCCGAAGAAAGAAGTTTTTGGGATTTAGAAACATAAGGAACAGCACAAAACTTGAGAGGATTGTTAATTGACATTTGATAATGACACAGAGGGAAAACCTGAGCTTTCAGATCAGTGTTCAGAAATGAAAGACAAAGGGTGGAAATTAGAGATTTTGGATCCATTTTGCAAATTATAGAGAGGAAATTGGAAAATCAGAGGGATTTTATATCAGTTGTTGATAGGAGGTAAAATCTGAGTGTTTCACATGAATACTTGATAAATGAATAAAGAGGAAATGGGCAACATTTGCAAACATTTTGTGTTCAATAATCTGATAAAAGGTGTAAATCTGAGATTTTCTTATTATTTTATAATTAGAGACAGGAAAATCTCAGGGCATATTCGATTAGAAATAGACAACTAGAGAGAAGTGGGGCAAATATTTAGGTTATTTTATTTGAATCTTTGAGGTTTGCAAAGAAATAATGTCACAAACTGCATATTTGATAACATGAGAGGAAAACACCAAGATCTGAGGGGAGAGAGTCACTTTCCTGTCAGGGCCCAGTGCTCCCTCCCCCTCCCCCTCCGGGGTCTCTCACTCACTGGGGGCTCCAGGCGGGGCTGGTGCGGTCAGAGCCTGGGGCTGCCTAGGGGGCAGGTCGCAGCTGGAGAAAGCCCCCCCCCCCGGCCAGGATAGGAATGTGCTACTGGTAGCAGCCTGGGGCTGGACCCTCTCTATGGGGGACCCTTGATCCCCCCTCCCCTTCCTGGCCCTTCCCACGCCCTGTTGCCAGCAGAGAGTGGCCCCCCCAGACCAGCCCAGAGGTGTCCCTGTCTCAGGCCCTCCCCAGCCTCTGCCCAGTTCAGAAATCACTCGGGGGAACCACTTCCCACCTACACAAGGACAAATCACTGCAGGTGAAAATGGGGGGAAACACCCCAAACCTGAGATCTGAACTGGCCATTGGCAAAGGGGAGAGAAAATGGGGCACAATGGGGGGAGGGGAACAGGGAACTTCTCAGGGGTTTGAGGGAAGGGGGTGTCAGCCTGGATGTTGCTTGTTGCTCTCTAGGGAGAAAGGGGGCAGGACAGGAGAGGAGGGGGGTCTCCACGGAGGGGGGCAGTGGTAATTCCGAGGGCATCTCAGCCCTCCCTTTTTCTCCCCGCTCCTCAGAGGTCACCTGCTCTTCTCCCCTCGCCCCCCGGCCATGTCCCGGCTGCACAGACTTTTTCCATCCATCCCTTTCCCAGGTCTCCACCCTCCGCAGCCCCCGCCCGACCCCACACAGGGGCTGCTAGGTGTAATGCATGTTCAGTAGGGATTTCTCCCCTACTAATGCTGGGGTGTCCTGCTCCTATAGGTTAGTCTACTAATGATCTCATCTTGGTGCCATGTGTGTCAGTTCATTGCCATGGCACTCGTGTGCTTAGACATCTGAGGATGCTCTATAGAAAAGCTCCTTGAATGAGGTGATCCACAGGGAGTAGCTCAAAGCTCCAAAGTGCCTGGCCAGGGGCAGGACATTGGCACAGCAAGGGCGGGGTGTGGCAGTGACATCACAAAGGCCTTTTGCAGGACCTCACACTATTGGTCAAAGACTATTGGTGAGCAGGTGGTGACCTCACAGAGAGATCCTGACATCAGTCAGGGGCCAGGGGCTAGGGAAACCTCAGAGACCCCTGTGGCTTTGCTTCAGCAAGTCTCCTTCTCCAGGTCTCTGTCTGAGGACTGAGAGAGTATTCGGGTTCACGGACGTGAGCGCCAGGAGAAACCTCTTTCCAGTTTTCTCCTTCCCTTGTAGTGATTTTTCTAGAAAACAGCCGTCCCTCTTTAGAAGGTAAGAGCCTCCTGGAGGTGTGAAACCTGTTCAGTCTGATCCATCTGGTGAGAGTTGAATTCTAGGCATGGAAAACATGAGCTTAAGGAGGCAGAATTTTATTCTGCACCTGGGATTTTGTCCCTTAGAATCATGGGGACATTAGGGTTTGTCCTTTGTGTTTCACCTTTTCCTCCATCCACCTGTCCCTCCCTCCTTTCTCTTCATCTCTTCTTTTCTCCTTTCTCCTGTTCCCCTCCCAACACCAGGACGAGTGTGTGCATATGTGTTGCGGGGGAGTGCTCTGCAGCTCTCACTGTGGGAGTTCCACCCAAAAATGTGAGGCTGAAATAGTGCTCAGGCAGTCAGGGCTGGATTAACCTTTTGTTGGCCCTGGCACCAAACATATTTGTGGGCCCCAGTGTAGTCACTGTGGGCTCCGAGTGTGGGCCTGGTGGGGCAGTGCCATTGGTGCCTTCGTATACCCGGTACTGAGCCTCAGAGACATTTTTCATTTTGATCACACACCTCTCCATGACTGTATGCATTGCCATACACAGCTCCCTCAGCCCGCCCTTGGGAATCTGAAGACACCAGCGTCTCTCCCTCTGCTCCCATCTACATGCTAATCTGCTACCTGGTCACCACCACCTCTCCCCATACTTGTTTCCTTTCTACTTTGGACATGCTCCCAACCAGCTGGAAGCTCCCTCTGCAAGCCTGACCTGCTCCCGCCTTCCCTGCTCCCCCGACATTCCTTTCCTACTGGTGACCTCTGTTCCTTGACGTTAACTCCAGTGTCTTTAGGTGCTCTAGCTTAATGGCCCCAGGAGTCATAGACCCACTTGTAGTTTCTCTAGCTACAGCCATGGGGCAACTGCCAGAGGCCAGCCTTAGACAGCTGCAGCTACTAGCCGCAGGAGCGGAGGCAATGCCAAGGCTGAGCATGCTTGAACCTTGCAAGGGCAGCACTAGGGACTCTAAATCCTCAGCACTGGCCCTAGGCAGCTGCAGACTCTGGAGTTAGGCACTTTCCGCCTTTAGGTTCCTGCATGGTCACAGAACTGCAGTAAAGTGGAACAATTATCAGCTTCTGTGATTGGAAGATGTTTGGATCCATCTAATAAGACTGTCCTACACAAATGAGGAAAGTTGAGGTGCCTTTATTATTCTTTTGTTCCATTCTTTGTTTCTATGGGGAATTTGCCAGTGCAATATCACTGTCTTCCTTTTAAACAAACAAAACTAAAAAAAAAGTGTAATGGCTGTTGAAAATAGCAATTCCAGCCCTCATTAGCACTGTGAAGACCCCAACGTTTGTTGCTCAATTTTCTCCTACTTTTTCTACAGTAAATGACAGTGGATCAGCATATTTGATTTGGGAGAAATGAAGTAACAGCTGCCCAAATTGAGCTTGAGCACTCCTGATTTTGAGGTGTTCAGATCTGGAAGGCAGGGGCTAGATTCCCTTTATGAATATTAGATACATCTGGAAAGGAAAAGTCAATTTCTATTTTCATGGCTCAGAAGTGGAAATCCTCCTGTCCTGTATCTGAAGCTGTCCAGGTCCAGTAGAGCCTCCCCTTCCTTACTTACCACTTTACCTTCTGGTGGGATCCACATACCTCCCTTGCCCAGCTTCAGATAGAGAGGGGCCCTGTCCAGTTAGTCCACCCAGTTCCATCTTTGGGGGCTGCCAGGCGAGGTCACACCAGCATCCCTAAGCCTGTCTGGGGAAGTCTTCTGAGGGTGCTACCTAGGCCAAAGCCTTCTACTCCTTGGTCACACCTCTTCCCTATTCACAGGTGGCACCCCCTTCTAGCAGCCAGCCCCCCAGCCACAGCAAGCTGCAGCACATGGAGTCTCACAGCTTCCCCCCTCTCTTTCCTGGTGATAGCAGCCAAAGGAATGCTGGAAAATATTCTTTCTCTGCTCCAAGGCAGGGAGCTGGTCAAGGAACTACAGCTCCCAGGGCTCTATGGGGTCTCAGCTCCCCTACTGAATCCAGGCGGCTCTGAGGCTCCCTTTCTGCAGAGAGGAGGAAGTTACTGTTACAGGTCTTTTCAAAGCTTGGGCCTAGCACTGTGGCACCATGTTAAATCCAGTACTGCTCCCAACTCTATCCAGCTCTGCTGCTGGCAAGATCCCTTCCCATTCTTTTTGTTTCCTGTCTCCCCTCCAAGGAAAAGCTCTCCATTGTTCCTGTGTGGGGAATTGAACCCAGGCTGTCTGGGTGAAAGCCAAGAATCCTAACCACTAGACCACATGGGACTTCCATAACACGTTTACATGTTCATATTCAATAACACAATTAAACGTAGCCGTTCAAAGTAGCCATTTAAAAGAAGCCATTCAAAAAACTTCAAAAACAGACTTCAAAGAGAAATTGCAGAGTTACAACTGATCTGCAAACTTAACACCATTAATTTGAGCTTGAAGAGGGACTGGGGGTGACTGGCTCACTACAAAAGCAATTTTCCCTCTCTTGGTATTGACACCTCCCTGTCAATTACTTGGAGAGAGCCACATCCACCCTGACTGAATTAGCCTTCAACACTGGTTCTCCCCTTGTATGGTAACTCCCTTTACATCATATTCCAATATATATTTATGCCTCTATCTGCAATTTTCACTCCATGCATCGGAAGAAGAGGGCTTTTTACCCACGAATGCTTGTGTCCAAATAAATCTGTTAGTTCTTAAGGTGTCACCGGACTCCTCGTTGTTTTTGTGAAATAAAAGCAAAATGCACTCTAAGCTGATCTTAACCCTTTCAATGCCCTTACAAACTTAGATGCTTCTCACCAGAGGCCGGCTGGTGGCTTTTCAGCCGGGCTCTCCCCTTTCGTCAGCGCTTCAGTTGCTTGGTGTGGGGGTGTCTGTAGATGTAGGTGGACGAGAGAGACAAAGCATGGCAAATGTCTCTGCTTTTATCATGTCCTTTCTTCCCTCTTGGCTTTGCTTCCCCTTCAGAGTCAGGTGAGCATCACTGCGTCTCTCCAAGCAAGTCTGAGCAATTCCCCTGGGGTGTCCTCTTGCAGGTATGTGATTGCACTGTAGCTCCCTTGCTGAACAATGGCTGGTGATGGGTTGTTTGACACCCTGTCCGGGTGTTGGTTACTTTCCTTGCTGTTGTCACTGGGGTGCTAATATTTGGCTGACTCCCCCACCTTACAGCATAGTGACAACCACACTGCACAATTCTCATAACTTCATACGCATGAATGGTAAACATCTATTGGTAGAGAAATGACTTTCAGCAGATCATATCCTTTCCCTTGATACCTTACAAGTCATGCTCTGTATATAAGATCACGATTATATGAAAATGAGGAATATGGGGGTTACAGCACACTTCCCCAAAGGTACAGAATGTCACACTGAGATTCTATTTTCATTTGTTATGTAACAGCATTAAAGAGATCCAGTGACTGACCAATGGCATTTTCAAGTGCTCAAATAGGAAGCGCTGTTGGTCTCTCATTGGCCATCAGCGACTGAAGATACGGTTTAATGAGCCAGAGCTTCAAGGCGAGGGTGGCTCTGTCCACTGCCTTCCGTTGCGCTGCTGGGCACCAAGTCCCTGGCGGTCAATATGTGAAGCTGGGAGAAGAGAGTGGGGTGGCAAGCGGTGGTAGAACTTTTGCCACCAGGGTCTAGCTGTTTAACTTAATCTTCGTACTGCTGGGCCCCCGTTGCCTTCAGGTAACACAGGAACTAAGGCAGGAATAGGGTGAGGAAGCAAGTAAAGCCGAGCAAGGAAGGCAAAAGTTAATCTTATCTTCATGGGCAGCTCGCAATGACGTCCTTTTTCTGTGCCACAGCTGACAACAACATCCCAGACTGAAACGTAACAGGCCAAAAAGAAACCTAGCAGCTGCTGAAACAGTTCAGTTGGGAGCGTGCTAGACTAACAGGCTCTTCTATCCTCCTTTATGCACGGGCGGGATGTTTTCTGAGAGTGCAGCAGTTCCTTTAACTGCCACGAGTCCCTCATTTCAGGCTATGCAGCAGGAAAAGACAGCATGGGCTTCTGCACCGAGTTGGCCCACCTGACCTTTCATTCTTCTCTTGCTCTTTGTCAGCAAGGAGAAGAAAAAGAAGGTCTCCCTCAAGCTGGAGTCACACGGGCGAGGTAAGGACGACTTCCTGAGTGCTGGCTCCAGTCCTCTGCCCTGCCAGCTGACCTACCGAGGGGCTACCACCACATTCTCTAGATTTGTCCATCGGTCTGTGCCAGAGTGAGCAACAACTCAGTAGGTGGAGTTTCTGTAGTGTAGTGGTTATCACATTTGCCTAACACGCAAAAGGTCCCTGGCTCAAAACCAGACAGAAACATACTGGCTTCCTTTTCCCAGATCCCCTTGTTACTCAGAAAGGGCACTCCTCCTATTGGCCTGTCCCTGGGATAACTCCAACCCCTGCATGACAGAGGATGCTGACATCAGTGGAGAAAGCACCTTGGTGTCAGGCTGGAGAACCTAGAGTAGTTAGGCCAGTCACCATTTGGAGGCTTGTGGCTTGGCCACCTCTGCTGTTGGAGGTTGGCCTATAGAGGCTCTCACTTCCTGCTGGGCTCCTTTGCGTGACTGGCCAAAGGAGGAAGTGAGGCAGGAATGGGGCAATAGAGGAAAGTTGAGCTGAGGAAGGCAGGGAAGAAGCTGTGCGGCTAAGTGGGGTTAGTAAAGCCCCACCCTTCATTCTGCAAAGCCTGGGGAGGTGTGGTTGGCTGCTGGGAGGTAGAATCCTGTGCCTGCCTCTTGGCTTCCCAGGAGTGGCTACTTGCAGCCCAGGAGAAGAAGGGAGGTTCTGGGTGAAAGGAAAACAAGCAAAGCTGAGTCCAAGTGGAGAATGGCGGCTCCTTTATGGCCAACCTGGGGGCATGACTGATGGTTTTAGAGGTGGAGGCTGGCCTGGCTGTGAGCAACTGGGATCCAGGAAACCCCCACCTGCCCTTCTGAGGGCTGAACCCATGGATGTGCGGTTGGCATCCCAGGGATGGCTCCTTGCAGCCCAGGAGAAGCGGGGTTCTGGGGGGAAGGAAAAGCAGCAATGGTGAGGCTGAGTGGGCTCCTTTCTGGCCGAGATGGTGGACTGTGGTGAGTCTGGGAGTTGCCTGTAAGCCATAAGTGGACGTAGTGCAGTGAAAACTGCTGCTCCATTCTGGCCGACCTGGGGGCGCCATGGATGACTTGGGAGTGTGGGCAGGGCGCTGGCTGTGAGCAAATGGGATCCAGGAAGCCCCAGCCTGCCCCTCCAGGGGCCGAGTCTTCTTCTCTCCTGCCATGGGGAGCCCGACCTTAAGCCTGCCCAGCGTGTGCAGCAGCTCGAGCATTAAGCCTTCCTGGGTGCATAACTGAACTACGCCCTAGTGTAATAAGGTGTAAAGTTTAGATTGTGAATTTATCTTTAATTTCCATGGTAATTTACTTTGATCTTTTATTCCTACCACTTATAATCCTTAAAACTTCATCTTTCTGTAGTTAATAAATCTGTTTTATGCTCTACTTAAACTAGTGTATTTTGCTTGAAGTTCTTGGGAAATCTCAGCTCCATTACAAGGCTGGTTCATGTACTATTCATAGTGAGGGAGGGGTGAACCCTGTGTAATAAACTCACACTGATCAGGCTTCTGATTAAGGCAAGATGGTATGATCCAGGGGTGCAAGGCTGCAGAGCTGTAGGGGGGGCGACTTTCTATCATTAGTGTTATGAGTGGCTGCAGAAGCATTCATGTAATTCAGTTGGCTGTGTCCCTACCTACGGATGTCTGTGTAAGTGCAATATCTGCCAGAGATTCACAGCTTGTCTCAGCATCACATGTGTGAGAGGGAGTCCAGGTGGTGGGACAAAGGGCTCAGGGGTCCCACTGTTCAGGTTGCATCCCATAGATCCCATCACAGACTTTCAACAACCACAGCGGGTGCTCACTGAGACAGAGAGAGAGATGCTAAAATAGTGATCTCCAGTGCCAGTAGACATCAAACTATCAGAAAGTCTGTGAACAGAGAAGACCCTGCTAATGGAAAATGCCTTTGAAAAAGGCCCTTCTGTCCCCAGCTGTGGTCGTACAGTGCTCAGTGCTCTGCGTTGTGGCCTCAAGAGTCATGGATGCAAGTTGAGTTACGATGACCTTTTCCTTGTCTCCACATTTCTTAGGTGCCTCTTCCAACACTTGTCAGAAAAAATGACCGGTTTCTTTTGGAAGCATTTGCATTGCAAGGCAGAGGCAGTCTTCTCTGCTTCCTCAAAAGATTGACCAAAAAGTGTGAGGAGTGGACAGATTTGGCAAGGCACCACTGGGTGCTGCATCTCTAACCTCTACTTTACCTTGGAAGTGCCTCTGGGACTTTTCTCCCAGCTGCTCCACTTTTCATCAGTGACAATCTAAAGGAAGACGACATGACATCTGTGTGTGGACATCCCCAGCGAATCACAAGGACGTGTGGTGCAGGCTTTTGTGTTGCAGCAATTGCAGTCAAAGCAACCACCATGCCAATGCCAGTCACAGCAGCCTTTTCATCAACTCCAGGCTTGTGATTTGATTCTTTCCAATGTTTCTCTCCAAAGAAGCCTTTTCCTTAGCAAGCAATGACTTGGATACCAAGGGAGGTCTCTTCTGTTTAATAGAAAGACAAAGGAAAATGTGAGCAGAGGAGACAAAACCCGTAGAACAAGGTACTACTGGGAGTTGAACCCAGGATCTCCTGTTTACTAGATAGGCGCTTTAGCCACCCAAGCCATGGTGCCTGCCTTGAGAAAATACTTGCAACTGTTCCCTTTGATGGCCCAGGACAACACCTGCAAATTCCAAACTACAGACATTCCCCATTTCCCTCAAGACTTGCACGGAAGAACTGGCAGGCCAAGCCAGGATCTTCTGGTTACTAGGAAGACACTTCAGCCAGCTCTTCCCAAAGATCACTATCTAAAGACCTTTAAACAGCCTCTGTAGATGTTCACTGACAAAGAGATGCCAAAATAGAGTTCTCCACTGCCTGCAGCCATCACACTACCAGGAGTTCTGCGCACAGAGAGGCCCCTGCTGGTGGAAAAGGCTTTGGCAGAGACTCTTCTGACACCAGCCTGTGCTCATATACTGTTTAGCACTTTGTGTTGTGACTTCAGCATCCAGAGATGCCAGTTGAGTTGGGGGACATTTTTCCTGTCTCCACATTTGTCTAATGGCTCCTTTCAACACTTGCCACCAAAAAGACTTGTTTCTTTTGCAAGCAATGTGCAGCTAGGCAAAGGCAGTCTTCTCCATTTCCTCAGAAGATCACCAAGCTGTGGGGAGAGAAGACACATTCAGCCAAGCTGGATGCTGAATCTCCTCTTTCTTCAGCAGGTGTCTGTGAAGGACATAAATCTCCACCATGTAGAGGGCAAGAATAGGAGTTTATTACACACAGAACTGGCAGAGTGTCACCTTGCTTATTAGGCTCAGAGACACTGTTAATTGATTACAATAGAATATATAGATTTTCCATGGGTGGGGGAAAGAGACGGGGTAGGGAGTTCCAAACTCTGGGATAGGTTTTGCAGCAAGACATGATAAGCACAGTAGCCAAAGGTTAACAGGTTACATAATGTCTCCACCATGGTCTCAAGTTAGCAAGTTAACATTTCATGAATACTTTGATAAAATGTTATTAGTATAAAATATCTATGCTGAATTCTGATTTGAGGTCCATAGGAAAGGAGCAACTCCTTTGATTGTCCTCCAGGTACATTCCTAGGGCTTAAAGCAAAGAAACAGTGAAAATATATGGCAATAAAGATTGTTTTCTGTGTGTCTTAAGGCAAGGCATTGGTCCCTGGGAAGGGAGGTGGAAGGATGCCATATCTTATATTGACATCTGCCAACTTTTCATAAACTCAAGGTTGGATCTCTGGGAAGAACGTCTCCCTACAGAAGAGACTTACACAATAGGAACAGGGATTCTTTGTTCAATTTGCAACTCTGAATAAGATACAATTCTTTAGTTCTTAGCTCCAACACCTGGCAATTTGCTGTCCAAGCCTATCTTAGCAAGCAAGGCTTTCTGTTTACCCAGCTTTCTTTTAGCTGGTCACTATTTGCTAGGCTTCTGGTCCCTTGATTATACTCTGGACTTTGGGTCTGGAAAAGAGCTGGCACAATCCATAGACCAGGTTGTTATATAATATGCACATGAATTTTAACCCTTCACATACAGTAATGGCAAAGTTCTTGGTTCAGGCTTGTAGCAGTGATGGAATAAACTGCAGGTTCAAATCAAGTATCTGGAGTCCATCCACAGCTAGGATGGGTCATTCAGTCCCTTGTACAGAGCTTCAGTTTGTAGCAAAGTCCCTTCAGAGGTATGAAGCAGGACCGAAGACAAGATGGAGACGAGGCATCAGCCTTTTACAGTCTCTTGCCATGTGGTCTTTCTTTTCTTTGTCCCAAGGACACTCTATCCAGCACGTGGCATAGAAAAACCTCTGAGTTTTGTCCATAGGCAGGTCCCTGCATACCTTGCTGAGCCACAAGGCATATCTACCTTCTCTCAATGGGTTGATTGTAGAGCTGATGGTCCTTAATGGGCCATCAAGCAGGCTAGGCAGAATTGACACCAACTTGTCTGACTGGGGTGTTCCTCGGAAGCATAGCACAAGTTTGAATACAGACAGCATAGAGCCAATATTCATAAAGTCAACTACAAAAATGATACACATCTAGAGATAGCATCATTATAATCAGCCAATCAGAACCTCTCCATAGACCCCTTTCACAACAACCTTTCTATCATATTGGCTGCAAATATAGAACAGTGGTCACAATGGTGATCTATAAAGATACAGATTATGTCAATAACATCACAGGAGGTGACACGGCATCAGTGAGACTGATATTGGAATACTGTCTCCAGTTTTGGTGTCCTCATTTGAAAAAGATACTGTGAAATTGGAGCTGGGTCAGCAAAAAGCCACCAAAATGTTCTGAGGACTGGAGAAAAATGCCTTCTAGTGAGCTATTGAAAGAGCTCCATCTGTTTAGCTTATCAAAAGAAGATTGAAAGGTGACTTCACTGAAGTGTTGAAGTGCCTTAATGGAGAGAAAAGATTAGGTATTAAAGGGCTCTTGAATGGAGCAGAGAAAGACATAACAAGACCCAATGATTGGAATGTGAAAAGAGACAAATTCATATTACAACTAAGCCCCTAATAGTCAACAGCGAGGATGATTCACCACAGGAACAAGCTACCAAGGAAAGTGGTGGAATCTCCATCCCCTGAAGTCATTCAATGAAAACTAGATGCCTTTCCCCCAGAAGTAGCTATTGTGTCATGCAGGAGGCCTGTGATATGCAGGGGGCAGATTAGATGCTGTAATGGTCTCTTCTGGCCAGAAAGTAGACTAATTTTACAGATACTAGTTTTCGGAAAAACTGAGTGTAGCATTGGGAGCAGCATCTGAAGTTTTACTGTCTAGCCAGCTTACTGCCTAGAACGAACGCTCCTTGAGTGGGGTGACCACAGGGAGTAGCTCAAACCTCCAAAGGGCCTGGCCAGGGAAATTGATGCTAGCCTTGGTACATGGACGCACACCGCCGGATTAATGTGCTTAGTATGGGCCTGTGTCCTCGACTTTATACAATTTCCAGAGCGTTGGACTGTGGGTAACTGTCCCATAGTTCCCGCAGTCTCCCCTGCCCATTGGAATTCTGGGTTGAGATCTCAATGCCTGATGGGGCAAAAACAGTGTCATGAGTGAGTCTGGGTAAATGTCATCACTCAATCCTCCCTCCATGAAAACAACAGCAGACAATCATTTTGCGCCCTTTTCCCTGGTTTGCCCGGGCAGACACCATAGCACAGCAACCATGGAGCCCGTTCAGCCTTTTTTCACTGTCACCGTATGTCTTCTTTATAGTGCTGACAGACGTGGTACTGCAGTGCTACACAGCAGCATCCCCTTGCTTTTTGCAAGTTAGCAAAGATGGTTACCAGCCCTACTGTACCGTCTGCTGCTTTGCAAGTTGACAATGACAGTTACCAGATATACTGCACCATCTGCTGCTGTCATGGGTGCTCCTGGCTGGCCTCGATGGGGTCGGCCACGGGCTTATGGACAAAAATAGGAAGGAGTCCCCAGGTCATTCTCTTCTTTAAGTTTTGTCTAATGGAGAGTCAGTTCTGCCTAGACCATCAGGCAAGCCTACTAAAGAACCAGAGGGGCAAACGGGTGCTCCGGGTCAGAGCCCTAGAGATCCCGCAGAAATGATGCGCTGCATGCCATTCTAGTGGGTGCCCCTGCAACAACCCTACCCATTGCTTCCCTCCTCCCCTACCCCTCCTGGGCTACCATGGCAGTTATCCTCCCATTTGTGGGATGAAGTAATAAAGAATGCAGGAATTTGAAACAACACTGACTTTATTGCTTCTACAAGTAGGGATCAAAGGGGGGAGGGGAGCGCAGCCTCCAGCTGCTATGAATGAACCTGGGAGTCATTCCCATCTTTGTCCAGGCACCCCCGGCCGACCTCACCTAGGCCAGTCAGGAGCACTCAATGTGACGACGATGATGGATACCTGTCCTACTGTGCCGTCTGCCGTCCACAAGGGAAGGGAAGGGGATGCTGCTGTGTAGTGCTCCAGCACCACATCTGCCAGCAGCATCCAGTAGACATACAGTGACATTGAAAAAAGGTGAGAGAGGATTTTTTCC